>NW_015505196.1:5572336-5607783 GCF_001515645.1 Sinocyclocheilus grahami | reverse complement strand
CCCCTCAAGTGAGGGTGCTACAGCAGTCAGGTCGGTTGTTCCCTAAGTGCCCTCAAGGAGGTTCATTGATACCCCTGCCACCTCGGTGCTTCAGGGCTCAGTGAGCTCCGACGAGCGAAATTCCCAGCTGCCACTCGGCAATGGTACGGCACGGGAGAGCTCGCCCCCTCAAGTGAGGGTGCTACAGCAGTCAGGTCGGTCGTTCCCTGCCGGTCATCTGCTTCAGGGCACCGAACTGGCTCCTATAATAATACCAGATGCCAGCCTCGAGAGGCTGGTTCTCTTAGTAGATTTTCTGGTAGCGTGGAAACTTCTACCAAATATCTCAAAATGGGTCCTGCAGATTGTAGAGTAAGGTTACAGAATCCAGTTTGTTCTCGTCCGCCTCGTTTCAATGGGGTCATCCCCACACTAGTGGGCCCCGAGCAGACTCTGGTAATGGAACAAGAAGTAGATAATCTTTTGAGGAAGGGGGCCATAGAACGTGTTCTGCCTCTCTCGAGAGTGTCCAGGTTCTACAGCCTTTACTTCATCGTTCCGAAAAAGGTTGGGGGGTTGCGTCCGATCTTAGATCTCTGTCTTCTGAACCACGCTATCAAACGGCTTCAGTTCAAGATGCTCACTATCAAGCAGATAGTATCTCAAATCCAGTTTGAGGACTGGTTTGTTACGATAGATCTCAAAGACGCTTATTTCCATGTTTCCATCCTCCCTCAACACTGGAAGTTCCTAAGGTTTGCTTTCGGGGGCGAAGCATACCAATATCGAGTTCTTCCCTTCGGCCTGTTACTCTCACCCCGCACTTTCACGAATTGTGTGGATGCTGCTCTGGCTCCTCTGCGACTCCAGGGCATCCGCATACTCAATTACATCGACGATTGGTTAATACTAGCTCAATCGTAGCAGATGGCATCGAGATGTCATCCTCGCCCATATGAGAGAGCTGGGGTTAAGACTAAACGCCAAGAAGAGTGTACTTTCGTTATTTCAGAGAACCACTTATTTAGGCGTGGTGTGGGACTCAACCTCGATGCAGGCACGTCTGTCTCCTGCTCGAATCGAGTCAATCCTCACGACAGTCACGAGAGTAAGAGAGGGCCAGTCACTCACTGTCAAACAGTTTCCGTTTGCGCCCCTTGTACAAGCTGGCGCGCCAGATCCTTCTGTGGGCTCAGGGGAAGCTCCTCTCTCTAAGAGCAGTTTACATCCCTGGGTATCTAAGTCAGGGGGCAGATATCCTGTCGAGACTGGGGCTGAGGCCCGGGGGATGAGGCTCCACCCCAATTGGAGGGAATTTGGCCAGGCGGAAGTGGATCTATTTGCGTCGCAGGAAACGACACACTGTCCGCTCTGGTTCTCCCTCACACATCCAGTTCCACTGGGGCTGGATGCCATGGTGCAGACGTGGCCGAGGCTTCGTCTGTACGCCTTTTCCTCAATCCCTCTGCTCCCGGGAGTTCTGGCGAGGGTACGCCGGGATGGGGTCCGTCTGTTGCTAGTATTCCCGTTCTGGCCGGCCCGAGTATGGTTCTCGGACATGAGTCCCTCCTCGACGGCTCTCCGCTGGAGATTCCGATCAGGAGGGACCTCCTCTCTCAGGCGGGGACCAGGGCCCATAGTACTTCAGGCATTCTGTCCTCCTCCATTCCAGGAAGTAGGCCAAGAAAGCCTTAATCTGCTCTGTCCAGTTCGAACACTGGACGCTTACACACACAGAGCTGCCCCGTGGTGTAAGGCAGATCAGCTATTTATTTGTTTTGGTCCGCCAAAGAAAGGATCTCCGGCGCCCAAGCAGACCATGAGTAGATGGGTGGTCGAAGCCATCTCACTAGCCTATGAGTCCTCTGGCCTCCCGTCACCTATGGGGGTCAGAGTGCACTAGACCAGGAGAATGGCGGCCTCCAAGCACTTTCTGTTTCGTGCCTGGAATTTGCTCCAGACATGGTTAGGGCATTCCTTTACTCAAGGGCCGGGTATGTCCCTAAGGTGCCCACTTCTTCACCAGGGCCCATAGTACTTCAGGCATTCTGTCCTCCTCCATTCCAGGAAGTAGGCCAAGAAAGCCTTAATCTGCTCTGTCCAGTTCGAACACTGGACGCTTACACACACAGAGCTGCCCCGTGGTGTAAGGCAGATCAGCTATTTATTTGTTTTGGTCCGCCAAAGAAAGGATCTCCGGCGCCCAAGCAGACCATGAGTAGATGGGTGGTCGAAGCCATCTCACTAGCCTATGAGTCCTCTGGCCTCCCGTCACCTATGGGGGTCAGAGTGCACTAGACCAGGAGTATGGCGGCCTCCAAGGCTTTCAACTTGGGTGTGGCCTTGCAGGACATTTGTGCCTGCTGCGGGCTGGTCCTCTCTGCACACTTTTGTCCGTTTTTACAACCTAGACCTGGCATCTACCCCAGGTTCCCAAGTTCTCTCTTCGTGATGTGCTTGCAAGATACACACACAGGCAGGGACTTGGTAGTATGGCACAGTGGGTATTCTCATTCCCAAAATGACTTAGACGCAGCTCGAGTTCCTGAAGGGGAACGTCTCTAGGTTACGTATGTAACCATGGTTCCCAGAGGGAACGAGACGCTGCGTCTCTTTGCCATACTCCCTGGATCCCTCCAGGCGCTACTTGATCGAAGCTGGTTTGCGCTCTGCCGGATGCACTTTTATACTTTCTGGTGCTTACGTCACCCCGCTCGTGACGTCTCGCTACTCCATTCGACTGATTTGACACGTGCTTCAGAACGCGGTCAAGTAGGGGTGTTCCCAAAGCGACTTCAAGGCAGCGTCTCGTTCTCTCGGGGAACCATGGTTACATATGTAACCTAGAGACATTTACCATATTCTTCATTCTTTCAAGCAGACATATTTATTTCTATAAATAAATTTAGATTAATCTTTAGGGCTACTAAAGTTTTTCAGTCAAGAGCAGTGCATGGTTTTCTGTCTTTCTATTGTTGCTTATTTAACATCAATGACTCGGACAATAGCAACTAAATTAGGCTGCTGTCCCTTTAAAACCAAATGCACAGCTGCAATGGATGCAATGTACTGATACACATTCTCCCTACTGTTTATGTTCACTTAAAGGGTTAGTTCACCCAAAAATGAAAATTAGCTTGTGTTTTACTCACCCTCGAGGCATCCTATGTGTATATGACTTTCTTCTTTCAGACGAATCCCTGTCGGAGTTGTCCTGGCTATTCCAAGCTCTATCATTGCAGTCAGCGGGTGTTGCAGTTGAACAGTTAACAAGTCGTCAAACAAAGTGCACGCATCCATAATAAAACATGCCACAGACGGCTCCAGGGGGTGAATAAAGGCCTCCTGTAGCGAATCCATATGTTTTTGTAAAAAAAATATCCATATTTAAAACGTAATAAACACTTTTCTCTCACTTCCGGTATCTGTCATACGTGGAAGCAGTGTCGGCAGATGACGTAGCAAGTCGGCGTTGCGTGATTAGTGAGGAACTGGTTTTCCTTCGCTAAAGTAAGGAAACTTTGCTTCCTTTGCTCCTGTAAGAAAACTCGCGAGACTAGCATATCTCAGAGGTGTGCACGCTGCGCATATGTGCTGCGTCATCTGCCGGAACGGCCTCCGCGTATGACAGATACCGGAAGTGAGAGAAAAGTGTTTATTATGTTTGAAATATGGATATTTTTCTTACAAAAACGTATGCATTCACCCCCCGGAGCCGTGTGAGGCACGTTTTATTATGAATGCGCGCGATTTATTTGACTACTCGTGGACTGTTCAACTGCAACACCCGCTGACTGCAATGATAGAGCTTGGAATAGCCAGGACAATTTTTAATATAACTCCGACTGGATTCCTCTGAAAGAAGAAAGTCATATACACCTAGGATGCTTCGAGGGTAAGTAAAACACAGTCTAATTTTCATTTTTGGGTGAACTAACCCTTTAAGGCGTAATCAACTGTGTTTACGTGAATACTCGTCAAAAGACAATTCAACATCATTTTGTGTGTAATTCTCCGTTTATGCGACGTGAGAGAGTACTCGTGCGCTGTGAGATGCGTTTTCTGTGTGTGTATGCTTCGGTGTCTGCGCTCTGAAAAGCGGACCGAATTGAGTTCTCTCTTGCGTCGTCAGATTCATCCATATATCTGCTCTTCTCTTACTCCCACATATTGACATTTTTTTACGTTTTATGAGGTGTGCAGCAAGTGTATTTTAGCTTATGTCCCGCCGGTTCATTTGTACGCATCTAACCTCCTAACTATGCAGCTTCTGAATGAATCTCTTCCCAAATCGTCCCTCCCTAACATTTTCGTCTCGTTTTTATTCGTTGACGAAAATGTCAATACATTTACGTCATCATTTTTGTCATTCAAAAAGAGTTTTAGTTCATTATCGTCTCGTTGTCACTGGTGAAAAAACTGAAGTTGAGGAAAATTATGCCGAAAATTATTTGTCAACGAAACTAACACTGCCTCCCACACATTGAAAAGTTCAAATCCGTGAGTTCACCGTTTTCATCCATGTGTTTTTGTCCTTCAGCTTGCTGGAGAAGTCTGATGCATTTTAAATAGTACATGGCATGTTTTCTCACCATCTTTTTGAAACTATTTAGTTTTTTTCTGCCTGTAGGAGATGTGGGAGCGATGCCAATATGTCATTCCGCAATTCTCCTCTAAACCAAACAATCACTATTACCTTTGATAGACTGGCCACAGTCATTATAATTAACATGAACTGCCATTTGCAACCCATTTCACGGCAGTGAATTTGATGCGTTTCTGAGTGAAGGATGTTTAAAGAAAAAAAATTGCAAGGCAAGATTTTATTTTATCCATTGGGAATTGATTGGATTGTGAAAAGTGGGCGGACCAAAGGCAGGCTTGATAAAACATTACTTAAATTGCTATTCACCTATTGGTTAACAATACCCAATGTGATGTCAGTGGAAGTAGAATGTCGTTGCAGACGAGAAGCAAGTTGTTGCATTCTGATCAAAGATTACGAGAAATGGTTTTCTTTGGAATAACATGCACCAATTAATTGTTCACAATGAAACCAGAACCACATATTAAATAGAGATAGTTCACCCCAAAACGAACTTGCCTCCACTCTTAAAAATATAGGTTCTTAATTAGCATTGATGGTTCCATGAAGAACTTTAATCATCCATTGAACCTTTCCATTGAACAAATGAAATCTGGAATGGAATCTGTCTACATTGTGTCTCTCTTCACATCCTCTACTCCCACACATCTACACTACCTGCACATTTCCGCTCCGTCTACCTTCGACAGACACCACATATGTTGCCAATGTCTCCTCCCTGCCTTGTGCTTTCCCCACAGAGAGTGAGAGGAGGCTAGCGCTGCATTATCTCACACATAAAACAGTTTTCATCGCCCATGCCATGAATTTTAGTGTCACGAGAGGTCAGAATACCTCCCTGTCAGTGGAGATGTATAAAAATAGCAGTAGAGGGAATAGATAGTAGGAGAACTGGGAATAGTGCGGTATTGTTGAAACAGATTTTGATGAACAAAGAGATATGCTGCTCTCGCTCTTGGCTAGAGGTCGTCAATTGGTTGAAACTGTGACTTTGAGATGAAAGCCAGTCCCTGGAAAGCTCCTTTTTGGTAATTGTTGTAATTATGAGACACACCAAACAGGATGTTTGGTAGCTACTGAGAGAAAACTTCCTTTTAGCCAGAGCATCATGTACAATGTGGCAGCCCTTACTCTGGGCAATCTGGAACCCTTCCGTGTACCTACACTGCAGAAAAAGTGGACCTTCTGACTTTTCCAGATTTGCTGTTCTGATTTTAGTGGAACATCTGAGGAATTCTGCTAAAATGACTCAGAAAATCAAGCCAAACTAAAAGTAGACATTTACTGGTAGCTGAAAGCATAATCAATAAGCCAAAATATTAAAAAAAAATGAACAAACGAGAGGGCATGGGATGTGTAGAAATTTCAAAATTTTGAATGTGGACCAACTGTGCCCATCTAATTATAAGTTAAGCAAGTTGGCATTTATATCCAATGTGGCTTTTCCAACATGCGTGTTCTGCTTTACACTATTAAAAATAAAGGTTCAAAAAGAGGGTTATCAAAATTCTAATCTATTCTGGGTACCTCAAAACCCAAAGCAGTCAGGTAGGCAATTAATTTACAGCTGTAAGCTGATAGTGTTGAATGCATGCTGGCGGTCTTTGCTTTCTAGCAATGCATTTGCCTGGCACGAACCATTTGAGCTATAGGAGCGTTTGGCAGGTAGCCACATGTTAAAGTTGTCTCATCTCATACTTATCACCCCAAGACATATTTTAACATGGTCTGTGGTTATTGGCTACATGTGTAAGTTCCTGTCAAGCTGCATTCTGTGTCAATTTGATGTAAATGTATTAGAGGCTAACATAACAGCTTGGGTCAGAAAAGTTCAAGATCATTTTGACAGGCAACGTTTTTGTATGGAAACGAATCAGACGTGTCAACTCATTTTGCTGCTGAAATTTAAATCAAAGACACTATTAAAGCATTTCTTACAACATTCGCAAAGAGCGTTCACTTTAGTCTAAAAATATGGTATTTGGAAAACGTAATGACCAAATAACAAAAATCTAAATTTATAATGTTGCATAATTTTACATTGCCAGAAAATGCAGTCATTCTCTATATCCTCTGGACTTGCTGCACTAGAATAATCACGTATACTCTAAAAAGTACTATAATGTAATGACAATATCTGCAGTTATTAAATAATAAAATGAACAAACCTTGCAGTGTTAACTCTCTTGTAATTTCATGAAAACAATTTGGAATTTTCTTTAAGGGAGCAGGAACATTTAGTTCTGATTGTCACCAGAAATAAGAAATTTCACACTTTCACTGTCCAGCACACCATAAGGAAAACATTCCCCTGATCCATTTCAACAATAACATGGTGGGCATGTTGCTGCCAAAAATGTGACCATCATTTAGAGGTTGGACTTGTCATTTTAAAAACGTACTACAAAAAGTACAATTATATAAGAGGAGCAGAGGGGCCTTGTATCACCATGAAGTGGTTTATTTTGCAGTAATGACCAGCTGATTATACTTTCCCTGCTTATTGCACAGCTATAAATATGTAAATATGTATTAATAATATATATAAATAATATATATATATAAATATGGTCACCAAAATATGTTCGACATGAAACATTAAACTGAGTTGAAATTATTCCATAATTTTACCTGTAATATTAATACTGAAGAGCTCTGAGGAAATTTTCACCACAACTACAACTGAGACATAAGATAATGGACATTTCATTTATATGAAATTAAACAGAACAAGTCCGCAATGTGAGAGCTGAAAGTAGCGCCGGTTGTAGTTACCCAGATGAGTGGACTGATATACAGCATTGCCATGAGCAACATTGAATGACAACATTTAATTAAAATCAAGTATTTTAGAGAGCACTGTAAATGAATCACAAAAGCACTTTTTAGTTAGATTTTTTTAAATATAAGAATTTTCCCCCAGAATTTCAAATGCCTTCACACTGAAGCAAGGTGTGTCCTTATAACACAGTCTGTCATTATAACAGTGCCTCACAGTTTGTGCTTCTGCAGCATACGTGTGGATCTAAGCCTTGTTATATCCCTCCTCTGTCCTGGTGGCTGGCTGTTGCTGAGGCTTTGGAAAACGAAAGCACCCTCTTTAACTCAACTCGTTAATAGCCGTGATTAAGGCAGTGGAGCATTGGGCAGAAGGAGGTCAGGGACCTGAGTGAAACTGCCTCCTTCATTTTCTCTGGTTGAACAAAGTCCTCCTTCCCAAACCGTTGAATCTAACCTCAAAAAAAAAAAAAAAAAAAGGACGAAAGAAGAGTTGATCGCAGACTTTCACCAGCACCACATGCAAAGCTTGCCAGGAGATGTTATCAACCACTGCTGCCCTATTTTTCCCCATAGTGACTGTGAGTGGAATACCAGCAGGGACAGGCAAAAACCACACTCTTGGATTACCCTGGAGATGGATGGGATGGTGGGTTTGGGGGGAAACCAATACAATGTGGGGAATGTACAATGCCAGCCATGTATTTTTATTATTTTTAATGCGTATTTTAATTATAAATTGCTAATAATAGTCAAAATGATAATTTTTGTAATTTGTTTGCTACTTAAGATGTACCTATTTCATGCCTCAGTCAATGATGTCAACAACACCAAAATTATTTTAATGTAATAGGAGACTATTCTTTTCCATTTCTAGCACACTTTTTGGCCTCTGTAACATACTCTTGGGTAATGGTTGCGTGACTGGAACACTGCATTTAATGTCTGTGCTTCAGTCTCCCATGGGTGGTCTTTGATTGAGCATACTTATAGCAATTAATAATCTCTGCATTATGAATATCCCAAAATCTCCTTTTTTTTCTATGTAGGAATCAGTTTACCCTGGGATGCAAAGAACTTAATAATTGTGTGGCCCAACAAAACGCATGTTTTTCAAGGGGTTTGATTACAGGAAGGTTTTAATTCATGACTATGGACTGACAGTGTTTTATATACAGTATATATATAAAAAAATGCATTTACATGCTTTTTGTTAGCACTTGATTTGTGTGTTTAATGTGTTAATATCATACAATCATGGGTAATGTAACTATAAATGAGCCATAACTCATTCTTGGCTGCTTAAGGACATGGAAACCAAATGATTTTTTTTTAATAAAAGGTGCGGGGATATTATGAGACGTACTGTTATGAAGAAACCCCTATAAGCTATTGGACTACAAAATGTGAGGAGAACTGATTACATGCACGATCCATGAGGAAATAAAGCATGTTCTTGTCCTCTTCATGCCATTGCCTTTATAAAAGGGGAAAATTGTTCATATGTCTCTCACAAGCCTTTCACTTCTGCCTTCATTATTATGCTTTGTTTTGACAACACACAGGTCAGTGTGTGTACTGTTGTTATGTGCAGTTACATCATGGTCACACATGAAGGCAACATATTAATAAAGATAATTAATCAAACAATAGCTCTTTTTCAACATGATCTGGTTGCATAAAGAAGAGTGACCTTTGTTAGGAGTAGACATGCTTTTCATCCCAAATTTAAATTGGTGTTGCATAGGGTTTTATTAATATTTTCTAGCCATATATACCAGAATGCCTAACTGTTATTTACAAACGTTTCTTCAGCAACATTCTGGAGTCAGCAATTGCAAAAATCTGTTTTGGTTATTTGGTTTAATACATATTAACATGTATTTGGCTGATTTTGCATTTGTTCTTGCACTCCAACATGCACTATTATTTATTTGAATCCTAAGTAACAGTTTTCCCAAAAACAAAGACCAACAGCGTTAATAATCAAGTGTAACACATCAATACATTCTCCCTGTCAACGATGGAGTTGCTGTCAAATCCTGCTCAAGACCCCATTCATGCAATTTGCACACATTTGCCTTCTACTTTAATCGTATTAACTGTGAATGCAATAGTAAAGTGATGCGTGGAACTGCTTTCGTCAGCCAGAAAAGTAACGATGACTTAACAGCTTTACATTTTTTTATATCAGGCTACACATTTCTGTTTTGCCTATCCACGGAGTAAAACATGAACACAGTGTCGAGATAAATGTGCATTTTATATGCATCTTAAGGCATACTGTAAAATCATCGACCCCTATATCACATATCAGCTTATAGTATTACGTCAGTTACACAATTGCAAAGTGCTTTTTTTTACGAACGATAAAATTAACCAAAATTATTCGATTGACATTTTCCCAAAAATTCTATTGGAATTTTTATCCTAATTTGGAACCAATCCTGTTTCTTAATGAGACTTGTCTCATACAGGAACAACATAATACAAAGCAAGTTTAGAACACATTTTCCCAGCAGGCTCAAATGTCTATGTAGTAAATTTTATTTACTAAATTTACTAAATTTAAAGTATTTTAAAACTCCCATAGCTTTCTTATTTAACTCTCCAGAAGCAATACACTACTACTACTACTACTACTAATAATAAAAAAAGTTTGAGTTTTATTTTATCCAGTATAATCTTAATTGATAATTAGAGGATTAATTTATTCCATTATGATAAGAGGAAATTTTGATAGAAATTCAACTAATGTGTACATCCATTTACTTTGTGACCATTTCTGTGTTCGTTTTAAAAAAAAATGTTTTTACGTGTTTTAGGAGTGCAAAAAATGCAATGAAATGCAACGTAGTTTACTTTGATTTCATTTTTTAAATGTAAAGCATCACGGTTTCATTTTTGCTCGAACCATAACGAAGATTATCGTTCAAAAACTCATATCAAACAGAGTATAACTGATACATACCCAAAGGCAAAACGAAGAAAAACGGTAGCCAACAAAGAATAAACATCCCCACGACGATGGCGAGGGTTTTAGCAGCTTTCTTCTCCCTGGAGAACTTCATGAGTCTCACGGACAGTGAACTTCTGAACGGGTGATTTTTGGTTTTGGAGCTCGAGCTGGAATCCTCCGGCATGCTCCTGCAATGTATCCTCAGCACCACTTCCACTGATTTATCTCTCTCCCGTTTCACACCCGCTTCCAAACTTTTTGTAGTCCTGCGGGCCACGATGTATACTCTAGTGTACATGACTAAAATCACCATGAGCGGGAGGTAGAAGGAGAATAAAGAGGAGAACAGAGCATAACCCGGTTCCTCCGTGATGCTGCAGATGCTCTCGTCAGAAGGTGGAGGCTCTTTCCATCCCAAAAGCGGTCCGATGGAAATCACCATTGAGGAAACCCAGACCACAACGAGTATGACACCTGCTTTCCGTTCAGTCATGATAGTGGGGTATTTCAGACAGTATTTTACCCCGATGTACCTGTCTATAGATATAATGCATAAACTTAAAATAGACGCCGTGCAACAGAGCACATCCACCGCTGCCCAGATGTTGCAGAAGACCCGACCGAAAACCCAGCATCCCAGCACCTCCAGAGACGCGGAGAACGGGAGGACAATGATACTAAGCAGAAGGTCCGCTATGGCCAGGTTCACAATAAAGAAGTTGGTGACCGTCTGCAAATGTTTGTTGCAGAGCACCGACAGAATAACCAAAATGTTTCCGACGATCGCCACCAAAATGAAAACGGCCAGAAAGACTCCGACACCGATGACTTGAGAGTCGAGGGTGATGCCCTCACAGGTGGTGTTGCTGATGTTAGAGAGAAAGTCCGAGGGGAATTCGTTCTTGCTCTCGTTCAGCAGTTTAGAAAATGTCATTTTGAAACTCCATAAAGACGACTTTTACTGGTTTGGTCCGAAGCTGTCGACTGGTCGGGTCATGGTGAGTTTCATCTTCATCATCACTCTTGGAAGTTGTTTTCAGATTCTTCAGATGGATCCGTTACTTTGTGAGATAAAGCCTATTTATAAAATGTTGCCAGTTAAACACCTCGTTACACCTACATTTTTCTGTGGTGGCATAACCTGTAAAATAATTTGAACTATTTTTAAACTATTTTGAGGTAGAATAAACTAATAAGCAACTAATATGCTCCCAAGTCTATAAAACCACAGTGCCGATGCACTGCAGGTCTTATGGAGAGGCTGCTTCTGATGGCATCCTCGACCACTCCAAACTGGATTACAGAGACTCAATGTGGACCCCAGTGCTCCAGGTCTCCTCCTCCAGCTCTGAGAACTTGGTGACGCGTCGCACACTTGCTGCAGATCTTCATGTGACCACTAGAGGGTTCGGTATTATTGTTGCACACAGGAGGACTGTTTTCATTTTGCAATGCATAATACATTTTATCAGTAGCTTACATTATTCAGAACAACGTGAAGTCATGTCAGTTTTATTTGTATAGAATTTTAACAACATATATATTGCTTCAAAAAGGCTTTTACAGAAATCCATTCCTTACGCTCTTAAAAATAAAGAACATCAATGAAACCTTATCATTCCATAAAAGGTTCTTCATTGTGGATTTTTGAAATGTTAGGAATTGTTCACTGAACACTGAACACATTATAGCCTCAAACATAATTCATTTATCTATTTTGCAGCACTGATCGGTAAGGCATTCCTCATGATCTTTCTATATTACAGTTCTACTAAAAAAGTAACACTGAAAAACAAAACTTTAGTAATATTTCATGTTTTATGTGTGCAAAACCCCTCAACACAACATTTCACTCTTCCATTTGCATATCTGGTGAATGTTAATCGTGCTGTCTACAATAAAATGTACCACATTTTTGTGCAGTAGAAAACCTTTTTTTTTGTCATGACAGCTTTCTGAATAAAAATAAACCTCTTTAAACTCTGTGCAGTAAAGTCAGACTTAATGCTATTCCTACTGACGCTGTGCAGCTGCCAATTTGCCACCTGTAAGTCCAGATGCATACTAAAAGCTGAGGGGCAATTTAAGAGGCACAGGGTCCCTTGATGAGGAGTTGGAAGGAAGCGATTAGGTGAAGAAACTCTGGTAAAATAGTACTGGGATACACATTAAGAATATGCGAGACACTGCACATGAATGTCAATCACAGTCAGGGTTTAAATATTATATGTTGCCTTCCAGGTTGTCATCACTGATCAGGGAGTTGTGCAGACGCTTATATCGAAATATCTGAAATGTAAATTCTACATAGATGTCTTGGGATTTGTCTTATCATATGACATGTGAACATTAAATACAACATCGGAGATGACGGTCATGCTCATCAAGGCTGAATTTATTTGATCAAAATACAGTAAAAACAGTAATATTGTATACATAAATATTCTTACAAATTAAAATAACTATTACTGTATATTTTAAAATATATTTTTTCCTGTGATGGCAAAGCTGAATTTTTAGCAGTAGTTACTCTAGTCTTCACTGTTTCATGATCCTTCTTAAATCATTCTGCTTGGTGCTTGATTATTATTGGGGCTAAATTATTAATAACGTTTCTTAAAATGATCGATGTTGAAAATATTTTGTCTGGTTAATATTTTTGTGGAAACTGATACTTTTTAAAATTATTAATAAATGATAAAAAAAAAATTCAGGATTCATTTATGAATAGAAAATTCCATGATCAGTGTTCATTTGAAATAGAGTTTGCTGTAATTTTGATCAAATAAATGCAGCCTTGGTGAACATAAGAGACTTCTTTCAAAACATTAAAAAAACTATATTATTCCAAACTTTTGCAGTGTATATTACAGCTGTAACTTAACTGAATATAAGCAGTATACATGCTGTTGTGAGGATGAATCTGTTGTCTGTAGTGTTGTGTGCGGCTGTTCCAAGTTCCTTTCCTAATCCTATGCAAAGAAGCTTAGTTCCAGCTGAGAAGATGAAAAAGAGGCTACAATTCACACATGATCACCAAATCTGAATAGCTAAAATTGGATAGACACTGCATGGCCTGCAAAATCCTGCCTGCAAAAGGCAGATAGTATGGTCAGAATCTGGCACATCATAAATCCACACATCATTCCTGCCTTGTGTCAACAGGGCACAGTGGTGACGCTGGTGTAACAGCCCTGGAAATATTTTCTTGTGACACATTAGACCAACCGCCCATCGTCCGAATGACGCAGGTTGCCTGAGTGCTGCTTTGATTATGTGTACACATATAGCCACTAACTAGCCATTTTCAGATTTTGCTCTGGTCCTTCAGATCTATGGAAGTGGAAGGTTTTAAAGTATGAATGTGCAGCCAGAAAGTCCGCAGAAACTGCATGGAGTGAGTCAGCATGGTAAAAGTCCCCAAGGATTGTTTCCAGCACTCTACTGAAATCACAATGCAAAAATTCTGCCAATTGTGAAGACAAAAGCAGGTTTAGTTTGAGACTGTGAAGTAGTCATTATGAAACCAAGAAAAACAGCAAGGGACATAATTTGGTCTAATCAATTATTCTGCATTATAGGCTATTAATGACAACATGAACTGCATTTCTCTCAAGATGTGCACGTCTGCATATCTATACTGGACTATATTATATGAATATATCACAAATTATATTTCATTTGCAGTTGCAAATATAAAATAAATATATATTTAAGTATATATTTACCTGCATTTCAAATTTTGTTCTTGTTATTTCCACCACCGAATAAACAAAAAGTTAATTGCAACTTTTTATCTTACAATTCTGAATTTTTTTCTCAGAAGTACCTGATGCAAACTTGCAATTCTGACTTTTTTTCTCAGAATTGTGAGATATAAACTCGCAATTCTGAGAAATTAAGTCAGAATTGTGAGATATAAACTCGCTGTTGTGAGTTAAGTCAGAATTGTGAGATATAAACTCGCCAATCTGAGAACATATCAGTCTTTTTTTCTCCTCAGAGCTGGACTTTATAACTCACAAAAAAGTACTTATAACTGATAAAAAATTCAGAATTGTGAGATACAATCTTGCAACTGCAAGAAAAAAGTCAGAATTCTGAGTTTACATCTCGCAATGGGCCGTGTCTAATTCTGTGGCTAAAGATAGCAGAAGTTCTAGAAAGCACTTAGACTAGGTGGTTGAATTTAATCTTTAGTTGTTGTTCAAGACTCAGTTTGTTCTATTCTGTGCAATTACTAGGATTGGTTTCCCACTATTGTTATTTTTCAAGGAATCAGATTTGAACACAACCAGATTAATCCCCTTTTCTACAACAACAGGACTATTGTTATGTTTTTTGGAAAAGATTCCAGGTCTTGGTATGAAATTGTCAAATTTGACGTGACAACCGCAAGGGCATTGCCCTCTCTGTAGCTCTAACTGAAGCGGTTTTTGCTCAGCTGTCAGACCCGCAATGCCATTACTGTTCTCTATCAGAGATGTTTATGAACAGTGGTTGTGCTGTCACACTCTCCAGGTCCAGACCTGCTAGGTTTCATGAATGAATGATTTTTCCCTCCACAAAATTCTACACCTGAACACCGTCAGCCGTCTTCCAAAATCTGCTCTGGAACACTTTTAGGTTTTATCAGGATGCTTCAGCCTGCTGGCAGCAATAAAATAATGATCTAACATATAAAGAAAACCGAAAAACAATTGCTAGCAGCTCTGGCATCATTAATTAATGACTAACCTTCAATTATGCATTTTTAATTGACTGTTTCTACTGCTTAAGGGTCATTAATTATGAATCTTCTCTTAAATTAGAAGACCACAATTCTCTTCATTCTTTTCTTCTTCTGCATCTACTAATCTGGCATTTTATTCAATGGCTCATGTTATTTATTCTTAGCACTTACGTCTGTAACTTATGGAAACTTATTCATATAAATTAAAAAGCTAATTGTGACTTTCTATCTTACAATTCAGACTTTTTTTTCTTGCAATCCTGTGTTTAGATCTCACAAGATATAAACTCAGAATTCCTAGATATACAATTTTAAACTCGCATTTGTAAGACAAAAAGTTGTGAGATAAAAAGTCACAATTACCTTTGTATTCTGTGGTGGAAACAAAACAAAAAACAATTGAGATGTAAACTCTTTTTCTGAAAAAGTCAGAAATATGCATTTATATCTAACAAATCTAAATTTACATGTAATGCAATTACCTTGTATATATTTATATATACATTATACATATACACAGTACACATACACATATATTATGTAAACAAAAACATTAATTTTGGATGTGATTAATCGTGATTTGACAGCACTAATATTTATATATACAGTGGGGGAAAAAAAAGTATTTAGTCAGCCACCAATTGTGCAAGTTCTCCCACTTAAAAAGATGAGAGAGGCCTAGTAACTACTACAAATCTCCAGTAGCACAGTTTATGGCTTCCACGTTAGGAAAATTTGCATTGCATTTTTCTGCTACAGATTTAATATAGTTATTGATCTCTGACACTCACTGTGTAGTCTTAGACTGTGGAGTCTAAACTGAATGTAATACCATTGAAGGATTCAATGCTTTGCTCTAATTGAACTGACACTATGCATGCGCTGTCTGCTTTAGAACACGATGACGTCCTTCGGGTTTGTGATTGATAGAAGTTGCATATGAGTCACACAGCAAATGAACACCAGTCGCGTTTACCTCTCCGATGAGAGCCACCATCATCTCTCACATCAGAGATTATTACCTACACACAACCAGGCTTCACATTGCTATCTGTGTCAAAGTGATGCAAAGGCACTTTGTTACGCTGATTAGGAAACAGTTTTGTAGTTCTAATAGACCTTGCACTGAAAGCATATCTGCTATCGACGGATGTTATTTTATTTTGCAGTGATGAGACATTCAAGATTCACAGCCGACACAGTTTGAAGGGATGGTTGAGCCATTGGTCTAGCTAATTTAACCATAGAAAACCACTGATTGGGCCAAACAGAAGCACAGCTGCAGCATAGAATCCGTAGGTTTCACACACACTTTTATAAGAGGGTGATTCCCCTGACAATGATCCCTGTTCCCAGTCTACTTGTCGCAGTCCCAGTCCATTTCCACACCACTCAATGTGGAAAATTCCAGCTGCCAATCACCCCTTCCAGCTGTCCCAGCTTCAAATAGAGAAGAATTTGAACTATAAAATAGTTATAGCTATAGCCCCCCTAAAATGATTACTCAGCCCCCCTAAAAAGTTTGCGATTAGCTACATAAACTGTACACGAATTCGTGATCGCCTCAGTCCCCTTTAAATTTCATATGAAAAAGTTTCTGCTTTAAAAAAAATGTTTCTGAAAGTAATTTTCAGATGCAACGGGGAAAAAGCGTGATGAACACAAGCATGAAACTTGTAAATAAAAGAATCCGATATGTAGCCTATGTACAATTTAATAACACAGCCTAGTTTGATTTATGAATTGGGTGCTCGTCAAAGATTGCATGCGGTCGGAGATTCCCGTGTTTACAGCTCCGTAAAATAACCTACTGGAAGCTCTGTAGTTTTGCTGTATAGGCCTATAGATAAAAATATTAAAATTACAAACACACAATAACATTTTAAGTTACTATATATAGTTATATATATATTTTTTTTTAGGGAAAAAAAAAGATACGTCTCGTATAAGTTGCATTTTCAGAAATAACGGCAGACCTAATAATGTTATAATGTACCAACATCATGAACACTATAGGATATTTTAGTTCCCCTCACTTTGCAACAAATCCTTGAAATGTAACCGTATCAGAACAGAATAAGAATTTAAAAATATATAATTCTAATGGATAAATATAATTGCAGTATATAATAATATATGCTTAGCAATAAACATGCCAAAACAAATTAATTTATAAAGAAACGTAAAGTAAAGTTGGGCTTACCTCTCTCAGGCACAAATCCAAATGTGTCCATATTCGTGATGTAGCTGAAGCTAAACTGTTAGCCTTATTAGGTAAAATAGGCTTTGTAGTTCACGCGTTCCAGTATCGACGGAAAAATATCATAATGAGCAAAAATATGTCACAGTGGACCGGGTCTCACGCCGAACGGCTAGTTACTAGTGAACGGCTGCGCTGTTTCCAATGAATGCAGTAGCTTAGTGTGCGTGTGAGGCGCCGGCGCGATCAAACAGCTGAAACATAAAATAGACTAGGCTACTCCATAATTTTTGGTCATACAGTAAAGGCATAATTCGAAAGTGCAAAGTGTTAGCAGTGTGAAAATGCAAGAATAACAGCAAAGTTAATAAAAATTCTTTCTAAATGCAGCACCGTTCTTATTTCGCTTTTTGGTAAGAACCAACCGAAATGAAAACATTTCTCTTTTAATCTGTGTATTTAACAGCCTGGGAGACCTTCCCAGTACAGTACCTTGCCTCACCGACTAAAATCAGGGCGCCCACTACGGAGACGGCACCAGAGGTGAGGGGGCGCAGTGACCGAGGTGGGCGGGCCGGGCCCCCTCAGGCCCCCCCCCGTGGCGCCGACGCTGCGACTATGGAATGTCCCCATTTAGATAGCTAAGTAAACGTGTGTGTGTGTGTGTGTGTGAGAGAGAGACAGAGAGAGACAGAGAGAGAGAGATCAGGATTCATGAAGACTTGTATGGCTTATTCAGTACTCAAATGTTATACCTATCCATGCAGTACAATGGAATACAATAAGTTGCAAAATGCAACACGTTTAGTTTACCACCCTAGCCTATTAGTCAATAATTTTTTATTTATATGTTTACTATTATTTTTTATTATTATACCCTCATTGGGGGCGAAAATCTTTAAAAACAAAAATCTTAGAATCGCCCCTGTTCCACATCAATCTACACTCCATACACAATAATGGCAAAGCAAAAACAGAACTGTGACAACTTTGTAAATGTATATACATAAAAAAAAATGAAATAAGTACATTGCATAAGAATTCATACCCTTAACTCATTACTTAGCTGAAGCACCTTAACAGGCTTAAGTATTTTTGGGAAAGACGCGACAAGCTTTGCACATCCGCATTTGGCAATTATCTGCTATTCTTCATCTCGCCTCTTCACCTCTCAAGCTCTGTCAGGTTGGATGGGGGCAGACACACATTTTCAGGTTTCTCCAGAAATATTTGATTGGGTTCAAGCTCAGGCTGCGGCTGGGCCACTCAAGGACATTCACAGAGTTGTCTATAAGCCACTCTTGCTGTGTGCTTAGGGTCATTGTTCTGTTTGAAGGTGAACCTTCTGCTCAGTCTGAGGTTCTGAATGCTCTGGACTGGGTTTTCATTAAGGCTATCTCTATATTTTGGTGCATTGAGCATTTTGGTCTTTGCTCTAATATGCATTTTCAGCTGTTAGACCTTTTATTAAGACGTGTGCCTTTCCAAATCATACCCAATCAACTGAATTTGACACAGGTTAACTTCACTCAAAGTGTGGTAACATTTACAAGCAAAATTAATGCTCCTGAGCTAAATTTCAACTGTCCCAGAAAAGGGTATGAATACTTATGCAATGGAATCATTTAAGTTTTTTTAATCTTTAATAAATTTGCAAAGATGTTAAAAACCTGTTATTTGCTTTGTCATTATATGGAGTGTGTATATATATATATACGTTAAGTTTAACATAAGGTTGCAACACAACAAAACGTGAAAATAAATTAAGGGGTTTGAATACTTTCATAAGGCACTGTATATATATATATATATAACTACTATTTTTCACTATTATTTTAAAATAGCTGTTTTATATATATAAATTCTATTGATGGCACATTACTCCAGCATTCAGTGTCACATGATCTTTCAGAAATCATTCTAATATGCTAATTTGATATTATTATTATTATTATTATGATTATGATTAATGTTTAAAACAGTTGTGTTACTTAATATTTTGTGGTAACCATTACACATTTCTTCAGAACTCTTTGATGAATACAAAGTTCAAAAGTACAGCATTTATTTGAAATATGAATCTTTTGTAATATTAAAAATGCCTTTAATCGTACTTTTGAACTGTATAAAACAATTCTTCTATTTTGCATTTTTATAAAAATTAATGTGGTCTGGTCTCAGATTTTTCAACCCCAGTGGCATATTTTATTGGATTTTCTTTCAATTAGTACATGCAGGAGGAGTCATTAAGAGAGGGGTAATTATGTGCTAGAACTCTAGGGGATCTTGATTTTATTTCTGTGATGCAAATGGCTACAAGTTGCCTTCTGTGACCATATTATACAGAATAATCTTAATACATTTCACAGTGTCTCCAAAATAGCAGCAATTAAATAAGCGCAATACTATTTATTACTCTGATTCTTAGTGTAATACATATTTTCAGTGTAAATTTTTGTATATTGTCATATTGGTAAAGTAGTGGTGGTTACTGTTTGTTTGGGTTTTTACATATGGTCTAGGTCTGGGGCATATCCTGTGTTTATTTGTTTAGCCTTTCCAATGTTTTTATTGCAAAGGCCAATATGTTAGTCAGAAAATACCATTCAGGATATAAAAAAAGTAAAATCATAACATCACTGTGAAAAGACTCCATAAACAGTTTCATATAATTCTAATCCCCTCAGTTTGGCTGTTCAGTTCAATAAAGATAATTTCATGACAAGAATATTTCTGATGCTTGACCAACCCCCCGCTGTCCTAATAACAAGAACTCCACATGTCCACGTCCCAGAGTATCACTATTTTAGTGCTATTAAAACAATAATTCAAAGTCCATTGCCCTGTTCTCATGAAACAGCTCTGATCTGGGAATAACATTCATGTCCTTAACCATCGTAAGTGAGACTGCTATCATCAGAGCAGAGGGTCAAGTTCTACCAGCTTTAAGTAGCACATGTTTTATGATTTCCATGTGTCCTCAGTTCCATCTGGGTCTCATGGGGCCATCACAAGCGCTGCACCGGACACTGTGGTCCATGGGGTCACATTTTTCACAGATCTCTCTTAGTGGGGAGACATCCGCATCACACAGAGTGCATACACTCCCACACATATACACAACCCCCCACAGAACATGTGTCACACCTCTGCACGCAATTACTGGCACCCATGCTTCCTTTTATTTGCACAAACACACATATGAACATATGCAGGATTTGCTTTACAGTTTGAGCAAAGAAAAAAGCAGGTACAACCTGTGAAGTCCAATTCCTGAGCATTTTTTTTTGTGTGAATTAAAAACAACATGGACGGTTAAGTCCAGTTCATAGTCCAGTCCAGTTAGTAATTCAAAAATATAAAGTGTAACCAGTTAAGTCAGATTTTCGAGCTAATAGATTTTAAAGAGCTGGTTAGTTTTAGTGAAATGAAAAACATATAACACGAACAGTTAAGTCTGATTCACTTGTAATGACACTTGCAAGATGGTTCCCCTTCTAGGGAACTCAACGCTGCGTCCTGGTGGACACTTTGGGGAACGCTGTCTGCATGACCGATACCTGAAGCATGCGTAAAACAACTCCAATCCTATTGGTCCACGTGACCCGTGACGTCATAGGCGGGTACCTGAAAGTATAAAAGGGGCACCTGCTGAATACGTCCCCAACTTTTGTTGTCTTCGGAGCCGTCTGTCTGTTGAATGTGTGTGAAACATCATCCTGGTGAGTCGAGCAGCGCTTTGAGGAATATGTGCCTCCATGTTGGGATTCTAACACTTGAGGACATATTCTAACCTTTTCGCCTTTGTCTCGGCAACCACGTGCTCTTTGTGATGAATCACTTTAATGCGCTCGGCTTGCGTTTGTTCCTATTCCCGAGGGATGTGGGGCAAAGCGTTCGCGTCTCAGGCCGTTGCCGCAGCTCGGTTTATCTCAGCTCGTGGCGATTGCTTTGATCTGTGGTGTCTGCATTCCCTCGACTATCGTGTTGTCTGATGCCGTGGATATTGCTCGCGTTGCTATAATGATGAAGTGTGAGCTCTATTGTGTGTGGAGAGCCTCGGTGGGCATGGTTATACTGAATGCTCTGTGGAATGAAGCTGTTAGCTTTCTCTCCCAGGGTGCTTCAGTAGTCTAGAGTGGTTATGTTGAATGTTCCTTCCTGTGTTTAGCCGGGTGATAAGTAAACTGTCTCTGCTCAGAGTGTAGCCATCTGTGGATGATTATGCTCCAGTTCAGGCTGTTTTGCTTTGGAATATAGCAGTCTGAGGACAGCTATGTTTTAGCCAGGCGTTTATAACTGGGTTTAGTTCCCCTTGGGTACAAACTGTCTCAGATAAGTGCTGAAGCCTTGTTTGGAACCTGCAGTCTGAGGATTGCTGTGTTCCAGCTTGGCGACTGCTCCCCCTTGTGGGGTCTTTAAGTAGTGGTCTCCTTGAGCCCTTGCCTAGACTGCGCTGTCTCCCCTGTTCGGGTTTTAGGTAGATGGCCCTCTTCATGGCCTGGGCGAACTTCAGTCTTATCTGAGGGAAATGCTATTTGAGGATAGCTGTGTCCTGCCACCTAGTGTTATGGCTGTTGCTTGCATCAGGCTTTGATCTGGACTATGGTTTTATGTGTTCGCTCCTTAGCGAATCATTACTATGGTCTGGATCTTCTTATTGTGAGCCTCTGGTCAATATATTGGTGAACGAAAAGCTAGCCTACTGTGGGACTGATGCGGATTGGGAACCTCCTTAGTATAGCCACGTAAGGGTGGTTATATTTCAGCCATTGCCATGGTAGTTGTGGTGGTCCCCTTTCCTAGAGCCTAGCTATCTGAGGATAGCCATGTGCTAGCTCGGTGATTGCTCCCCTGCCTAGGGTTTTTAAGTAGCCGTCTCCCTGAGCCCTCGCCTAGATAGCGCTATCTCCCCTGCTAGGGTTGTAAGTAGACAGCCCATTCTCCGTGGTCTGGGTAGTTTCAGTCTGTTCCACCTCTGGTAGCCCTTCCTACATACATAGCTATCTGAGGATATCTATGTGCTCGCTCAGTGACTGCTCCCCTTCCTAGGGTTTTTAAGTAGCCGTCTCCCTGAGCCCTCGCCTAGATAGCGCTATCTCCCCTGCTAGGGTTGTAAGTAGACAGCCCACTCTTTGTGGTCTGGGTAATGTCAGTCAGTCCCCTTCTGGTAGCCTTCCTAGGTACATGGCTATCTGAGGATATCTATGTGCTAGCTCAGGGACTGCTCCCCTTCCTAGGGTTTTTAAGTAGCGGTCTCCCTGAGCCTAAGCCTAGAGTGTGCTATCTCCCCTGCTAGGGTTGTAAGTAGATAGCCCACTCTTGTGGCATCATAGGAGGGTTTACCGGGATTTTTCAGGCTAGCTGTGTGGGACCAGCTGTTGATAGCTCGGTGATTGCTCCCCTTCTTAGGGTTTTAAGTAGTGGTCTCCTTGAGCCCTACCTAGACAGCGCTGTCTCCCCTGCTAGGGTTGCAAGTAGACAGCCCACTCTTGGTGGTCTGGGTAGTCTCAGTCGGTCCCCTCCTGTTCTACTATTCCTAAAATCCATGTTTATGGTAAGTGTACACGCTAGCTTCTGTGTGCTTTCTAAAATCCACATTGTGGTAAGTGTGCACACTAGGCACCCTGCACACTTTGCTAAAATCCTGTATGGTATGGGTTACACGCTCGACTTTGTTCCCATTCTCTGAGTTGGTTCTGGCCCTGGTTCTCCTTGGGCCCCACTCCACTTATGTATCTCTGGCGATACTTCTGAACAGGGCTTCCTCTCGTTAAGAGAGTCATTCTTAGGTGCATGGCTATCTGAGGATATCTATGTTCTAGCCCAGGGACTGCTCCCCTTCCTAGGGTTTTTAAGTAGTGGTCTCCCTGAGCCCTTGCCTAGAGTGTGCTATCTCCCCTGCTAGGGTTGTAAGTAGATAGCCCACTCTTGTGGCCTCATAGGAGGGCTTACTGGGATTTTTCAGGCTAGCTGTGTGGGACCAGCTGTGGATAGCTCGGTGATTGCTCCCCTCCTTAGGGTTTTAAGTAGTGGTCTCCTTGAGCCCTACCTAGACAGCGCTGTCTCCCCTGCTAGGGTTGCAAGTAGACAGCCCACTCTTGGTGGTCTGGGTAGTCTCAGTCGGTCCCCTCCTGTTCTACTATTCCTAAAATCCATGTTTATGGTAAGTGTACACGCTAGCTTCTGTGTGCTTTCTAAAATCCACATTGTGGTAAGTGTGCACGCTATGCACCCTGCACACTTTTCTAAAATCCTGTATGGTATGGGTTACACACTCGACTTTGCTCCCATTCTCTGAGTTCTCCTTGGGCCCAACTCCATTTATGTATCTCTGGCGATACTTCTGAACAGGACTTCCTCTCATTAAGAGGGTCTTAGGTACATGGCTATCTGAGGATATCAATGTGCTAGCTTAGGGACTGCTCCCTCTTCTTGGGGTTTTAAGTAGCAGTCTCCCTGAGCCTGACGTTCTTTATACTGAATCCCAAACATACAGCACGACTAATTTAAACCAGTTCTAGAGCTAATGATTCTTATGAGCCAGTTCTTTATAGTGAATCATAAACCTACACTGTAACCAGTTAAGTCTGATTCCTGAGCTAATGACTCTTATAAGCGGGTTAGTTTTTTGGTGAATCAAAAGCATAAAGTGTGAATAGCCAAATACAATTCCTGGGCTAATGATTCTCATGAGGTGATTCTTCTTAGTGAATCAATAATAATTTGTAACGAGGTAAGTCTGATTCCTGAGAATGACTCTTATGAGCTTATTAGTGAATCAAAAATATGTATGAATCAATTGGAGTATTTTCTCTATCAATCTGACTCACATCCTGACGCTAATGACTCTTGGTTCTCTTTAGTGAATCAAAAAAACAAAACAGCGTGACCAGTTAAGTCGGATTCCCGAGAAAGACTCTTATGAGCTTATTAGTGAATTGAAAACAGTTATGAATCAACTGGAGCAGCTTCTCTATTAATCTGACTCAATTCCTGAACCTCAAGTGATTAATTTTGTCATGTTCTACTCCATTAATCAAGAAGTCATACTGTTTTATGTTGGCCATCGTGTTTATGTTTGTGTTCATATGATTTACTTTCTGCTTCATTTTCTCATTTAGACCTTTCACCTCAAAGAAAAGCAGTTCCACACTAGATCTCTCTGTATTTAAAACTCTCCTCACCTTTAATCTCTCTTTTAGTGTCTTTAGACCCTGAGATAGTGCCACTAAAAGCAGCTGCAGCTTCAGGCCTCCTGCATTCGGATGTTTAAATGACTGCATAGATTTTCCATTAATGGTAATGCAACCTGGGGAATCAGAGGACTGTTTCGACAGAGCTGCCTGTTAAATTATGTAATGTTGCTTAAGGCTTACACTATAAAAGTAGCATGCCGTATTTTCAGAGTACTTGTATTTGTGCTTTTGTTCATAGGTGCTCTTTATGAAAGCAGTGCTAATTTTTACACATTAGATTGATTTTTTTAAATTACGCTGTAGATGGATTCCTGTATGTAGGGAAAACTAATAAGAATCCATGTGCCTGGAGCAGATGATACAAAATGATTTTGTTCTAAATAGACTACACATCCACTTTTACAGCGTGATAACTTGAAATACACAAAGTATGTTTGTGTCTTTCTGGAACATTTTCAGAACACCCTGCTTTGCTGATAACCAAATTATCTTGCAGCCAAGGACAAAAAGTTGGAAAACAGAGTACATTTTTGGATTTGAAATATGATGGTGCTATTTTGAATCATTCTGTGTTGTATATTTTGTTTTGTTTTACAAACACACTAATTTCATGCTCTTATTTTTTATTTTTTGCTTGCGCTATATTGTGCTTGAAGAACAAGATAAAAAGCTAATTCTATAATTTAGTTTTGTTTTCAAATTTTAATGCCACAGCAATGATGGAAATTAACATAAAACACTATCTTTAAGGGTATTTTTGTTATCAGACAGTGATATTGTTAACTAAACCTTCAAAACAAATTTAACATTTAAAAAAGTTGAAATAAAAAAGAAATATTAGATGAAAAAAAATAAGAATGCAAAAATCTGTGTTAGTGAGCACTTCTCCTTTGCCGAGATAATCCATCCACCTCACACTGGCATCTGCCCTGTACAGTGAAAACCGGGAATCATCCGTGAAGAGAACACCTCTCCAAAGTGCCAGGCGCCATCGAATGTGAGCATTTGCCCACTCAAGTGGATTACGACGACAAACTGCAGTAAGGTCGAGACCCCGATGAGGACAACGAGCATGCAGATGAGCTTCCCTGAGACAGTTTCTGACAGTTTGTGCAGAAATTCTTTGGTTATGCAAACCGATTGTTGCAGCAGCTGTCCGGGTGGCTGGTCTCAGACGATCTTGGAGGTGAAGATGCTGGATGTGGAGGTCCTGGGCTGGTGTGGTTACACGTGGTCTTCGTTTGTGAGGCCGGTTGGATGTACTGCCAAATTCTCTGAAACGCCTTTGGAAACTGCTTATGGTAGAGAAATGACCATTCAATTCACGGGCAACAGCTCTGGTGGACATTCCTGCAGTCAGCATGCCAATTGCACGCTCCCTCAAAACTTACGACATCTGTGGCATTGTGCTGTGTGATAAAACTGCACATTTTAGAGTGGCCTTTTATTGTGGCCAGCCTAAGGCACACCTGTGCAATAATCATGCTGTCTAATCAGCATCTTGATATGCCACGCCTGTGAGGTGGATGGATTATCTCGGCAAAGGAGAAGTGCTCACTAACACAGATTTAGACAGATTTGTGAACAATATTTGAGAGAAATAGGCCTTTTGTGTACATAGAAAAAGTCTTAGATCTTTGAGTTCAGCTCATGAAAAATGGGGGCAAAAACAAAAGTGTTGCGTTTACAATTTTGTTCAGTATAAATTGACATTTAAAAAGTTCAAAAAATAAAAATTGTAATAAATCGAAATAAAAAAATAGAAACCCCAAAACCCAAAATGAATAACAGTGACAGAAGCACATAACAAAATTACAAAAACACTTATTAAAATGTAAATTGAAAATATAAAAATAAAATATAATTCAAATATTAATGCCAAAAATACAGCTACACTGGACACAGGCATCTTGCATCTTACAGTATGTAAAAGTAAATCATATACCTCACAAAGATCAAACCACAAGCAAAATGGATCAAATACTGTATCTGTTCACTCGGATCACTTATTCAGCTGGGAGGGATTATGCCTCCAGATCTTATCATAACAAATATGTATTTTCTAATAACAAGAAGCTAGAAGATGTGTGTCGGTTTTCACAGATTTGTTTTCTTTGAATACAAGGCTGTATGTATCTAAAATGTGTGTGATAATACTCTTTTTGACCCAATGATATTGAAGGAATGCAGAGTGGAAGCTGATGGGATGTTATAGAGGTAGAGAGTCAGAAGACAGTTTGAGATCCTCTGAAGTTTGATTAGTGTTCTGAGCAAGAAACCCTAGAGCCGTCATGCGATAAGATGGTGAAAAGGTGAAAGTAGCCGCAAGCGATGACTCATCTCCAGACAACTTACACCTTCCAAAAAAACTAAATAAAACGTTTTTTTTTTGGTCCTTTTGGTGAAATCAAAGCAGACTGTCATCTCGTGATTCAGGTTGTGATGGGGTGAGAGTGGATAGAGAATTCATGTGCAGACCAATTGGAAATCTGCTCTTTCTCTTGTTCCCATTTGATTCTTCAGTTAATTTATCATCCTTGTACAAACTATTTCTCTCTGGAATATATCCTAATAAATGCAAAAAGGTGCCTGCACACTGTTATAATTAAAGAGAAAAACACTGAATGCAAGAGAAAAGCCACTGCTTTACTGAAAAGGTGACAAAAGTTTCAGTCACATGTGACCTTTCTTAATGCCTGTTTATAATACTTAATACAAGAAGCCACATGATTAAATTGGTCACATGATGAGGTTACATGGCAACAAAATCATAGTATATCATCAGTTTCATAAATCTGGAACACTTTTAAATTATATTAAAGTTCAAATAACAAATGGCCTAAAATTTTATTTTTGTTCATTGCATGCAATGACCTCTACGAGCATAGAAGATTTTCAGTTTTTCATTTTCAATAAACAGTGTTGAAATGAAAAGAGTATGATGGTGGGTTCTGATGATCTTTAGGGTTTGGGAGAAAATAAACAGGCCCTTTAGCATGGCTGTACCCTATACCTCATGGAAAAGCTGTGTAGATATTCAAAAACCTCAAGTGGAGCGATTCCAGGTTATACAATTGCAGACTTCATCAGCCCTCAAAATGGTATTATAATTTATGGAACAACTTTTCTTTTTCAGCTAAGTACCTTCTTGCAGCCAACATGTTTAAAAAGCATTTTGACAACTTTAGAGTTCAGGGAGTTTTGTGGGAAGTTTGTGAGTCCCCAAAGAACTGTCAAAGCATACCTGAAAGATTAGCTTGAAACAAAGCAGAGAGCTTTCACCAAAGTCTTTCAGATAAGCAACTTGTTTAAACCCTTTTGGAGAGGTCAAACCAATAGAGGAGCCATAAACAAACACTCACACTATGCACGTATACTGAAGTTTACAGAGCCCTGGGCATCAGAGGAAAAAAAAAACTTTTTGAAGTTGCAGTGGGAGGTGTATAGTGTGCTGTCTATTTACCCCTTCTGTCCACAGGACACAAAGACCCTGAAATACTATTCTCTCAAGCTGTGATAACGCTTGATGGGACTGTGTGTCTGTGCATGTGATGGAAACTAGTATTTTTACAAAACTATTAGCATGATGGAAAAAACATTTGACAGAAATACAAAAGAATAAAAGCACTGCTAATGCTCAAATGATTTTCTTTTAGAATGTGGTGTAGGAACTGACACAGTAATTAACAAACCATTTGGTTTTGTAAGCTAGAACTTGATGCTGAGCAGTAATTACAATGGAAAAATGTGTTACTTCAAATTTTTTTTAAACAAAGGAATAGTGGAAGGCAGAATGATACACCGAGATGTTTTAGTTCTCATCAGCTAGCTGTCCTCAGTAACACTGTTTTGATCTTCCAATTTAAATTTTTCACTTAAAAAGGTTTTTGCTTATCATTATATAAATATTATTGTTTATATAATTTGATAATAATATTTTCAGAAAACTCTATTAGTGTTGTTTGGACAAGATTTGTAAGCATATTGTTAGTCTAGTTAGTACTATCACATTTCTTAGTATCTGTGATTTTAAAAAGCTAGTTTCTAGTTGTTACAACACAAGATCATTAGTATGGCAAACAAAAGTTGAAAATGCAACCAAATTAACCAAAACATATTAAAATTGACATGTGTAATGCTGTGTAAACTCTTCCTCTTCTCATTCTCTTTCTTCTTTTTCTCTCTCCAGCTCTGTACTTTCCCTGCTCTGATGATTTTCTTTTTCTTTTTAGAAGAAATGACTCCTGTTTTTCACTGATAGCTCTATATTGCTGATAGACAGAACAATTTCATCCATGAGTATACCTGTTTTTTATTTATTTATTTATTATTATTACATTTTTTTTTTAACAGGACATCAGTGACAGTCCTGGCTCACTTGGTATCCTAGAAAAGATAAAACATGACAACGGGGGGCAAAAAGTTTGGTTTAAATCCAATATTTTTTATATGCTAAATATCCATAAGTTTGGGTGAAAATGTATTTTTATTTTTTATTGTTTGGAAGAAATTAACACTCAAAATATACTGATTTTTTTTTTTACAACAATATATTTTTTTCAATCTTAATAATATATTAAAATAATTTCTGAAAGATCATGTGACACTGAAGACTCGAGTATGGCTGCTGAAATTCAGCTTTGTCATCACATGAATAAATTACTTTTTAAAATATATTAAAATATAAAACAGTTGTTTCAGATTGCAATAATACTTCACAATATTATTGTTTTACCATTATATTATGTTATGTTATGTTATCAGTTTGAATGGGCATGATGCTTTTGATTTTGTACATTTTTAGTTTTCATCTTTTTTCATCAATTTGTCATTTTTATATGAAATAAAGACTGTTAAGAATTAAATTTCATATTTTTGCTAGGTGTTTTAGTAGAACTGGATGCATTGTGCAATATGTGTGAAAGAAACACAAAGTGATTGATTGGCTTTACAACACAAATGTAATAGATTCAGCAGCAGTGCAAACTAATTTAGGACTCGCAGACTTCAGTTTGCAAATGTGTTAAATAAATTCAGACACAAACAAATATGAAAAATGATGTCTGAATTCTGAAACTTTCTAAAGGTTATGAAGGTTGAGATGTCTAGTGGTTACATAGGTTTCATTTGTGATAATTCTTTGAAAATTACAACTCTTTCTTCCTAGAGCCACATAGTCTAGTTAGCATTTGTTCTGTATGCTCTTGTGTGGGAGTGTGATACAAGTGAAACATTTAATTAGTACACAGTCCCTTATTAGAGAACTGCTACAGTGTGAAACTGACATGCAGGACTGATATAAAAAGTCTTTCTTTGTTCGAAGTGTGATTTTGACTAGCTTGGAGTATTTTTTTATGATTTATTAAATTGTATAGAAAAGTTTGGACTGTTCCTACTTTACCAGACACGTTGATTCTGTTCTTTTTCAGACATTCCGTTGTAGATTTGCTGGTGTGCTTGGGATCATTGTCCTGTTGTATGACCCAATTTCAGCCAAGCTTTAGCTGTCATTCAAAAGGCCTCACATTAAACTCTAAAATACTTTCGGTATCCAGAGGAGCTCATGGTTGACTCAATGACTACAAGGTGCCCAGGTGCTACAAAACAAGCCCAATTTATCACCCTTCCTCCAGCGCCTGAATTGTATGTGGTGTTTGTGCTGATAGGCTGTTTTTGGTTTTTGCCAAACATGGTGCTGTGCGTTATGGCCAAGCATCTCCACTTTGGTCTCATCTGTCTAAAGGACATTGTTCCAGAAGTTTTGTGGTGTGTTCAGATGAAACTTTAACACTTCAAACAAACCATATTTGTTCAGTCTTTTTCTAATTGTACTAACATTTAACATGCTAACTGATGCTTGTAGAGTCTACATGCTTGTAGATCCGCTTTTTTTTTTTTTTTTGCAAGCATTGACTGTCTGACCTTGGGGTGAATTTGCTGGGACATCCACTCCTGGGCAGGTAAACGGCTGCCTTGAATGTTTTCCACTTGTCAATAGTCATCTTCACTGTAAAATGGACTTCAAAGTGTTTGGAAATGGCTTTGGTAAATCATATTCCAAAAATGTAGTACCTGTTAGTAGATTACATTACAGTTTAAAATGCTTGTAATCAGATTATAGTTACCTTTTATGGATAACATGATGATAGTGGCAGTAAATTATTCATAATTGATTGATTCTGGAAGTCTGGACAAAAATATTTCAAACCCGGAAGACTTTTAAATGTCATTGTCAAATGTCATAAATGCATGTCATTGTTGTGTTCATGTTTATCAATGTGTGTTTAATGCAGAGATTTTCAAAAGATTTTGTCGCCCTTTAAAATAAAACATTTGTTGAAATATTGCAGAAGTTAATATTTCACTAATTTAACAAAACATTTGCATGTTTACAGTTCTCTGATGTTGGTTAATGGTCACACTGACATGCTGATAAACATTCAGCAGCAGTGCAAACTAATTTAGGACTCGCAGACTTCAGTTTGCAAATGTGTTAAATAAATTCAGACACAAACAAATATGAAAAATGATGTCTGAATTCTGAAACTTTCTAAAGGTTATGAAGGTTGAGATGTCTAGTGGTTACATAGGTTTCATTTGTGATAATTCTTTGAAAATTACAACTCTTTCTTCCTAGAGCCACATAGTCTAGTTAGCATTTGTTCTGTATGCTCTTGTGTGGGAGTGTGATACAAGTGAAACATTTAATTAGTCCACAGTCCCTTATTAGAGAACTGCTACAGTGTGAAACTGACATGCAGGACTGATATAAAAAGTCTTTCTTTGTTCGAAGTGTGATTTTGACTAGCTTGGAGTATTTTTTTATGATTTATTCAATTGTATAGAAAAGTTTGGACTGTTCCTACTTTACCAGACACGTTGATTCTGTTCTTTTTCAGACATTCCGTTGTAGATTTGCTGGTGTGCTTGGGATCATTGTCCTGTTGTATGACCCAATTTCAGCCAAGCTTTAGCTGTCATTCAAAAGGCCTCACATTAAACTCTAAAATACTTTCGGTATCCAGAGGAGCTCATGGTTGACTCAATGACTACAAGGTGCCCAGGTGCTACAAAACAAGCCCAATTTATCACCCTTCCTCCAGCGCCTGAATTGTATGTGGTGTTTGTGCTGATAGGCTGTTTTTGGTTTTTGCCAAACATGGTGCTGTGCGTTATGGCCAAGCATCTCCACTTTGGTCTCATCTGTCTAAAGGACATTGTTCCAGAAGTTTTGTGGTGTGTTCAGATGAAACTTTAACACTTCAAACAAACCATATTTGTTCAGTCTTTTTCTAATTGTACTAACATTTAACATGCTAACTGATGCTTGTAGAGTCTACATGCTTGTAGATCCGCTTTTTTTTTTTTTTTTGCAAGCATTGACTGTCTGACCTTGGGGTGAATTTGCTGGGACATCCACTCCTGGGCAGGTAAACGGCTGCCTTGAATGTTTTCCACTTGTCAATAGTCATCTTCACTGTAAAATGGACTTCAAAGTGTTTGGAAATGGCTTTGGTAAATCATATTCCAAAAATGTAGTACCTGTTAGTAGATTACATTACAGTTTAAAATGCTTGTAATCAGATTATAGTTACCTTTTATGGATAACATGATGATAGTGGCAGTAAATTATTCATAATTGATTGATTCTGGAAGTCTGGACAAAAATATTTCAAACCCGGAAGACTTTTAAATGTCATTGTCAAATGTCATAAATGCATGTCATTGTTGTGTTCATGTTTATCAATGTGTGTTTAATGCAGAGATTTTCAAAAGATTTTGTCGCCCTTTAAAATAAAACATTTGTTGAAATATTGCAGAAGTTAATATTTCACTAATTTAACAAAACATTTGCATGTTTACAGTTCTCTGATGTTGGTTAATGGTCACACTGACATGCTGATAAACAAATACAATATTTGTATTTTTAGTGTTCAAGTGTTTAAATTGCTTTTATTTCACATTTTTATGATTGAATTAATTAGTAGGTTTTTATCAACTCACTATTCACTTTTCACTCTCTATTAACTCATTAATGCATTTTATGATGTTGAGATAAAAAATGTTAATATTTTTTTCTTTCTCTTTGCTTTTTATGTCAATATGGTATGTTTAAAACAAGTTTGTTAAAAAAAGTAATCTGAAAGTAATATAAAATGTAGTCTGATTACATTACCTAAAATAAGTAAACTAGATTACGTTATTAACTCTAGTTTTCATCATGTAATCTGTTAATGGACTACAGTTCGTAAGTAATCTACCCATCTAATTTATTTATTTACTGTAAGTCTTGTCATGATCATAACATGTTGTTTTATGGAATGATGAGGCAAGAAAAGGAAATTCTGGGAGAAACAGTGGCAAAAGAAAAAAAGACACCTTTCGAGAGAGCACTAGCTTTGTCAAACTCTGTCAACACTGTAAGTGATTTGATAACAAATAGTCATAAACATGTTGATCTATACACACAAACACACACCACACACACTCATATCCTCTTGTCCTGTGCTTGACACTGCGTGTAAATCCCTCTTGATTGCAAAACAGTGACACAAGTTTACTTAGTGAAGTCTCTGGAGAAGGGCCCTCTGTGTCCTCTCGCCTCCAAGGGTCCGGATGCCTGGACAGGCCGTTCTCACGCTGGCTGGACGTGGTGTGGTTTAAGAGCAAAGGGACTGTGTATCTCCACATGCCTCTGTTAGATTCTGCTGAGGTGGTGCCCATGGCTTTCATTTCCTCTGGTTCTCTTCATCTGTGTTTCTTACGGAGGAAGATTTCATCATGTAATCTGTTAATGGACTACAGTTCGTAAGTAATCTACCTATCTAATTTATTTATTTACTGTAAGTCTTGTCATGATCATAACATGTTGTTTTATGGAATGATGAGGCAAGAAAAGGAAATTCTGGGAGAAACAGTGGCAAAAGAAAAAAAGACACCTTTCGAGAGAGCACTAGCTTTGTCAAACTCTGTCAACACTGTAAGTGATTTGATAACAAATAATCATAAACATGTTGATCTATACACACAAACACACACCACACACACTCATATCCTCTTGTCCTGTGCTTGACACTGCGTGTAAATCCCTCTTGATTGCAAAACAGTGACACAAGTTTACTTAGTGAAGTCTCTGGAGAAGGGCTCTCTGTGTCCTCTCGACTCCAAGGGTCCGGATGCCTGGACAGGCCGTTCTCACGCTGGCTGGACGTGGTGTGGTTTAAGAGCAAAGGGACTGTGTATCTCCACATGCCTCTGTTAGATTCTGCTGAGGTTGTCAGAACATTGTTCAGCTGAGCAAACTCTTTGGAGGCAGCTTTTTTTGAAGATGCTTCACATAACGTTTGGTTTCCACAGGGGAGTCTCACCTCACAGTCTCGTACACTGACAAAAATCCTGCTGCTGTTGCTTTACTGCTGCACTAACTTTGAAAAGCAAACAAAACATTCCTCCATTCCTTTTCAGTGTTTTCAGCACAGTTTCTTCCCATCATGGTGGTCTGCTGCGAGGTGGGGTGTGACCTCCAATTAGGATAATTATTTAGTATAATCAGATCCGCCATAATGGACATTAAAATGCTCTCTTGCGTTAAATTGTGAGATCTGGAAATGCCATAGACCAGCTAATAGGAAGCCTGTTGTTTTACACAACCTGAGAGACCACAGCGATTTGCTGACTGAGAAGTTAAAAACGAGCAAACATGTAGCATATGCAAAGCTGGAGTACATTCACATGCCTTCATGGTTATTTGTTTTTAAAAAGCACATTGTGAAAAGTTTCATTATTACATCTACCTACCTATTGTATTTAAACCTAAGTCTGTTCTCTAAGTGTAAAATCACGTTTGTGTAAAACTTAGGCAACAAAATGCCTCACAAATGAGTTAAAATTGGTTCCTATTATACTTATCTTTAATAGAAAAACATGTTCTGGATATACAAAAAATTTGCCATTTTAGTCACAAACTTTTTTTTAAATAAATAGTGTATTTTCTACAATTGGACAGATTATGTTATCACTTTATATTACAGTGTCCATTTTACACATATTATTATAATTAATTCCAATAGCCATACCAGTAACTATGTATAATTACACGCAGCTGCACAAAGTAATTACATTAAGTACATGTTGTTTGTTAGTTTAACTCAGTTCTGATGTAATTGCACAGTGCACCATAACATGAACACTGATGTGGAGGTTGACCAACATTAGAATTTAAAACTGGATCAGGAGCAGCAGAACCTGCTTGTTCTAGATTCTTTCTATGGCTGCTTGGCTGGAATTGATCCCTTTCCCATTCCAGAGAAAATGACATCACCAGGTTTCAAACACTTTCCAGTAAAAAAATAACTGTTAAAAACCACTTAAGCTCAGGGCGTTTTTTTGGTATTTTCTCCTAAATTTGACATACTCAAATTCAAATGTTTACCCTACACACATACAGTACAATGGAGGACATTTTAAAAAATGGTTTCATTGTAAAGAAAACCATTTGAACTACAAAATATGAGTGTAATTCTTTATAAATAACATTATATATTTTCCAACTATTACAATAAACACAAAAAAAACACAGGCGCTTTTGGAGTTTTAAAACAAATTATTTTTTTAAAATTCTGTAATTCAGGTTCTATTAGGCCCAGCTCTCTGCAACAAATACTTTGATTAATGCCACTAGATACCAAAAAGTACCAGAAAAAATAATCTTTCAAATAACAGCTTCTAAACAGGAGTTACTACATTATATGTGAAGCGAGTGAAATTGTCTATTTCTGCATCTAAATGTGTCATTGTGAGTTTCCTTTGCAAAAACAGGCTTTATAAAACACATTAACCCCACAAACCTATTTTACTCTGTGCCATAAGCACTTTAATTGATTATTAATTGAATCATTTTTATGTTTTTCTAAGTAGTAATATACAAAATGGCAAGAGCGAATTGGACAAAATTTCACATATTGTGTTATTCTACAATCAGTTGAATTATTTCA
>NW_015505196.1:5571329-5572162 GCF_001515645.1 Sinocyclocheilus grahami | reverse complement strand
GAAATGCATAATGTACTGTACTTTTCTGTCAATAAACAGTGTATCGGATTGCTAGCTGTGCTATCACGTTTCCAAACAATGTTTCAGATATCAAAAACACGCTCATATAGCCTTACCAGACGTGAGTTCATTCCTCTCCACGGCGCCGCTGAATGTTCTTCACCATATATAACTTGCAATATGATTATCATAGATTGATATAATCCGAGCCGCGTGTGCAGTATCCTTTCCGTGAGGGAAACGCGCCTTCAAATCACAGTGTCCATTAACTACAGCCCCCAAAACACCCAGCCCCGGATTCCCGGATGCAAGACCCCCCTCTCCCCCTCTAGTGACGCAGAGGTGTCAAATTTCACGGCTCTGAAATGGCCGCCGAGTTGAAAGACATGTAATCTGAACAATTGCCGTCCACAAGCAACACAGATCTCTAGAACATCAGACGCGCTGGCTGTGCGCTCCTATGATATGAAGAGTGCGTCTCTGCCAGACGAGCGTCTATTTCGCAACCTGGACAAAACGCTATATATCTCACCGATGGAAGCGCACAGAAACGTGAAAATGGTCTTGTTTGAAAGAAGAGATCCTAATCTAAAATATAAGATAGAGAATATAGATATTTGTGGCTGTTTGCGGCTGACTGAAGCAGTGCTACGAGTATAAATGTAAATTCGCTCAGCGGTGACAACATTTTACATCGCGATTCTATCGAAGATAATTCGATCTGTGATTGTCACACAATGAAATAATCTACATCGTCAATTGCCTGAGAATGAGAGCTTTCTTGTGACATATGACTTGACTTTTTTGTGAAAAATATATAAAATACACATTCT
>NW_015505196.1:5561577-5567820 GCF_001515645.1 Sinocyclocheilus grahami | reverse complement strand
AGTGCTCTGCATTTATTCCATCCAAAGTGCACACACACAGCAGTGGGCAGCCATTTTTGCTGCGGCACCCGGGGAACAGTTGGGGGTTCAGTGCCTTGCTCAAGGGCACCTCAGTCGTGGTATTGAAGGTGGAAGAGAGCGCTGTACATTCACTCCCCCCACCTACAATCCCTGCCAGTATGAGACTCGAACCCACAACCTTTAGGTTACGAGTCCGACTCTCTAACCATTAGGCCACGACTTCCCCCATATGCTGTTGTTCAGGTTTGTTGAATATGCTGTTATTCAAGCAAAAGGAAAGACTAACCAAGTTAGTCTAGTAAAAAAAAATGTCATGACAATTTTTAAATTAAACTTTTAACTGAAATGGTTACAGATAGTGTGATTTGATTATGCAGGCTAAATTGAATGTGGTCTTGGACTTTGGGATTCCACTGTATTACAATTTAAAGAGAGAGAGAGATACATGCTGAAAATAATTACACTCCACACACAGAATTAATCAAATTAATGGAAAATGAACCATTTCATTTTTATAGGAGCTCTACAATCTGCTCTAGAAAAAGTCACAGATGCCAAAGTTTTATGAGGGTTGAGACGATTCACTTCAAAAATTACGAATGAGGCACCAATGGGAAGTTTTGTTCCTGAACTGTACACATAAAATGTTAAAACACTCATTGTTTTGTTGTCGGTTATATAATCTCTCCTGACATTTCTTGCTCGCATCCATACAGTTCTATTTTTGCTTTCTGACGTGTTTCATCAATAATGTCATGACTGCAATCGCTCACTCTCTGTCCAACTCCTCCGATCAGAATCATGACAGGCATTTTGTAGACAGATTCTGTCTTCTGTACTGTTTATGATTTCAAACGTTTCTCTTTTCATAACTCCCCCCAGATGCCAGTTATGTTGGTAAGCTGTTTTCATTGTACTGTATTTTTAAGCTTTATGCATTCCAAAAGTATTCAAATGAAGATAATTTATTAAACAGTTTGTACTTTTTGGCCTTATTATGGAACATGAATTCCTCTTATTCCTACAGATCTAGAACTAAATGTACTGACTGAGTACAGTAAGTATATTATGGCATGCAATGTGATATTTATTAAATTATGAATGGATGATCCTTGTTTTAATAGCTGTTATCGATCATCTTTGGGTTATAGTATCTTTGAATTAAATGACAGTCAAGTTCTCAGTAATATGAATATTAGACCAATGTGCCATTAAAAAACAGCTGTTTAATTATACCATCATCGTGACAAAACATAATCTTAATGCACATTTCATGCTCAATAAGTTTGTCACTCCAGTCCTCACTATTCTGCTGTAACTCACATAAACTCATTAGCTTTACAACTCATGGGTTATCAGAAATTATTAGTCTTTCCAAAAGTGCTTGTGTTCTTGTGGACCAAATTTGCAACAGCTGGCATCAACAGTGACACAGAGGAAAGGCCATGTAGTGTTGCAGGGTCAATCAACAAAAGAGGCTAAATATCACAGCTAAATGTCATAATAGTGTGTTGTCTCTCATCATTGACTGCAGATTGACATTTTACCCCTCGTATCAGAAGAAGCATCCTTTGAGAGCCACTGCCTATTGCTTTAATAAAATGACCTGGAAATGCCGCAGTAGTCCCGTCATGGTACAGTCAAGTGTTCATCCATCAAAAGAGTCTTTCTGAACTATGAACTTAAAGGTTACTTGAAGTTACTGAAGCTATAAAGAAGCTTTGCGTCTTGGATTTGTCTGTCAAGACAAATGAGTAGCAAAAATGGTTTGTGGTGGTTTATCCATTATTCATTAGCATATGCTGTGTACAGTGGGGTCCAAGAGTCTGAGACCACACTGAAAATATGGGATTCAAAGTCTAATTTAAATATGGAAATAAACAAAGTGGAGTAAAAATAGGCAGAACAGAAACACTTTCATTAGTGGTTTCAGATATTTGGACCCCAATGTATGTATCAAATGTGTTGTGCATTTGTTTAATGAAGCATTATTAAAATATCTAAATTCATAAAACTGTGTGGTGTATATATTTGGGGGTGTGTATGTATATATATATATATATATATATATATAATATTAAAATATAATTGATTAATTAAAATATACATGACTTATAATCTAAAAACAGCTTATATCAAGTATATGTATATTAGGGGTGTAACGGTACACAAATATGACGGTTCGGTACGTACCTCGGTTTTAACATCACGGCTCGGTATGATTTCGGTACAGCAGGGGAAAAACTAAACTTTCTTTTTTTTTTAAACAGTGGTTTACTGAACAAGTTGCTCTTTTTTAAATACATTCAGTTATAATAAAAATTTTCTTAATAATAAAAATCTACCTCAGCTTATGCTTTAACTACAGGGAGCCCTTTTACATTATAAGGTTACAATTAACAACTTAACCCAAACTTAAAAAATTGAATTACTATTTATTTTTAAATATAGTCTAATAATCAACATTCAATTTAACCCTCTGATGCATGAATTATTAAATCACAAAATCATTTTTTTATATATGTTTGTTTTTACTTTTAAACAAGTGAAAAATCATGCGACATTTTTTTGTCAATATATTATATTTTGAGGATATAAGAATATATATATATATATATATATATATATATATATATCTGGAGTAATGGCTGAAAATTCAGATTTGATCACAGGAATAAATTACACTATATATATATATATATATATATATTGCCTATTAAATCTAAATATCACAATATAATTGATTAATTAAAATATACGTGACTTAGAATATAAAGACAGCTTCTATCAATTATAGAATTCAGCATATAATTTATATTAAACACACTGTTTGCATTAGGCTACGCATATTTCTTTTATATCCTTTATGGAATATTAAAGGAATACTAAAGTGAGCCCTGCTTTGTGTTTGCTATTGTTTTGTGGGGGGTCTTGGAAGTCACTTCCTATGACTAAAATCTCGGTCATTTTGATATGAAAATATCCATTCATTCAGTAGTTGAATCTTCCCAGATCATATATTAAAAACAACAAACAGAGCATACAGCAGTGACTCCAGTGATCAAATCATATGCTTCCCTTCATGTGAAGTGAAAGATGTGTTGTTTGTTTTGTTTCCTAATGAGGGATTGTGTGATTTCCTTTGCCAAAGAACAGTGATTTTTGATGATTGGTATAGTAGATTAATAGTTACAGTACACATCAACAAACAATAATGCGGTGCGCTTATTTTCAATACAGACTGTTGTTTAGACGATAAATGATCTCAGGAACAAGGAGTTAGCCACTAAAACATTCATCTCACCTGGATTTAGGTAAACAGTTTAAACTCTGAAATACAAGAAACAGACAGTTTGGGGAAATGTTTCAACCCTCTACAATGCGAGTAAATCACTCGCATATGTGACTAAATCCTCACTCTGGGCGACTAAATGATGTCTAAAATTAGCTACTGGCTGATAAATTGTGAGTTGGAGGCTAAGTATAAGTTTAGCACAGATATATTTTCACTCGCCGAACACACTGACTGAGTGCTTCAGAGTTTCTCTCTCCGTCAAGCGATCTGTGCTATTTTTCAGTTAATCTCAATGGATGCGCAGCGAACCTATGTTTGACGTACCGTAAACTCTAGTGTGAAGGCGCATGCTTCGCTACCGCTTTGCTTTTTTCTCACACGCAAAGAGAGAGACAGAGCAAGAGAGTCTTACATACCATGCAGAATTGACACGTAAAAGAATTCTCGTCATTTCATAAAATTCAGATTGAACCACTGATGGCAGGTGGACTATTTTGACGATGTCTTTCATACTTTTCTGGGCCTTGACAGTGTTATTTACTTGGCAGTCAATGGGACAGTCACACGCCTCCTGGTTTTCATCCAAAATATCTTAAATTGTGTTCCAAAGATGAACAAACCTTTTACGGGTTTGGAACGCCATGGGGTAAGTGATTAATGACAAAATTGTCATTTTGGGATGGAGTAGCCCTTTAATCCTTACTGCGTTTAATATTGTTCTTATTAGTAGAATTCGTAGTATTATTATCTTACCAGTGTTATTATATGTTTTTTCCCCTTTTGTTTACAGAAACACAATGACCAAAAAAGCATCACTGCCAGTCCTAAGTTTAGTTCAAATGACTAATATGCATCCATATATGGTTACCAAGTTTTAATTCAAATGACTAAAGTTCTATCATTAAATGATACTTGATTATCATAATATCATAATTTTAGTTTTTTTTTGTGTGTGTAAAATAAATGTAAACAAATATAAAATATATATAATATACATATATAGTATAACAGACTGGCGAGTAAACAAAAATATGTTACTAGCCAATGGCGATTCAATTGCCAAGGTGTCTGTAGAGGGTTGTGTTTGCATGCTCCCAGTGTAATGATGGCAGTCAGGTGTGTTAAAATGATTCATTTTTGTCAGGCACATGTAAGGATACGTTTTTGATCCAATTTTATTTTGGAATCATTGTGCAATGTCTTAATCTTTTAGTTTTTAGCATTGTTTGAATAATTGCATTTTTTTTTGCAACTTTGTATCTCACAGTTGTGAGTTTATTTTTAATTTTTGCAATATCAGCCTCATTATTTTGACATTGCAATTTCAACAAGAAATTGGGAATTTAAGGGAATTTAAGAAGCTTATTAATTAAATTGAATGAATTCAAATTGTTCTTTATAATGACTATAGATAATGACAATTCATAATATTTTGTCTTATATTCATTATCAGCTTTATTAGCACACAGATTTTCCCTTTTAAACATAACTTCAGGATCAATCAGGAAAACTTCAAACAATCCAAAGTGTCTGTATTCCAGACAGAGGTACAAAAATGAAACACCCCTGAGATGAGAAAGATTGAATGACTCGTGTGTTTGAGAGAGAACAAAAATTATAATACAAAAACAACAACCAAGAGCAACAGATGCAGCCATCAGCTGCAGCCTTCCTGTAAGGAAACACTAGGGCTTTTGTGAATTTGGCAGGACATATTGTGCCTTTCAAATCAATCATTTTGAACACGGTTTGAGGTGGGAGAAAAAGACTGTTTGTTCTCCATTTGCCACCATTAACATCCTTAAGATGAAATATATCCTTAACGCTCTCTTATTTATTTGAAAGAATAAAACATTGTTATTCAAGCTTGTCTGTAGGAAATTGGGTGTGTTTTGTGTGAAAAATAGTTTTGTGAATTGCAGGTGAAAATCTCTTCCATTTTGCGTTTGCTGAATATTTCATTAATGATCTGCAAAGTCTGTTGACTACAGATATTTCCCTTTTATTAAATAATGCCAAGGGCAGTAACAGGAATTCTTGTAAAGTTCTGTTGTACTCAATTTAGAAGGGTCAGTCGAGTCCCAATCAATCACAGAGATAAGAATTTAGACCTGAATTCATTATGCATTTTAGAGTGCTCATTTACAATCTGTTCCCATCAGACTGCTGCAAGGAACTATATAGGTTCCTTGGGACTAATGAGCAATGTTAACCTGGATTCAGTTCTTTATTATTTATTTTATTCATCAAACCAACTTAAATACAGTATACACATAAAATCCCCCAAAAAACAAATAAAAACAAAATATATGTTCCGTTGCACAATAATAGATATTTATTTTCTAATTAAATTGTTATTTTTATACTTAACTAATGATCTTTTATATCTCCTGACCCTAAATCGAACTCTCAAACAAACTTTCTGTATTTTAAAATTTTTATTAATACATTATTAAGTATGTTTATCAAGCAGTGTTCCATTGGCAGGAACCAACATTGTAGACAAAACCTGACTCACAACAAACACACAAACAAATAATAAAAAAGCTAGTGTGACTATATTAAGAAGTCTTCCACAGCTTAAAAAAAAAAAGAAGAGTCTGTTGAAGCAACCCTGAAGCATGCAGAGTTAGTTAATTTGCATATCATCTGTATGAGTAATTTACATAGCACTGTGGAACACATAAAGTTTGTGGAGTGTTGAATATAATCGCATACGAATTAAACACATTGAATTAAATGTAAGACTGATTGAAATGGTATTTTCTGGTAAACAAACTCAATAAAATAATTGAAAATCATTTTAAATATGATTATTCAAATATATACTACAAATATTACACACATACATATCAACATATACATATGTGACCATGGACCAGAAAACCAGTCATAAGGGTACATTTTTCGAAATTGAGATTTATACA
>NW_015505196.1:5559200-5561567 GCF_001515645.1 Sinocyclocheilus grahami | reverse complement strand
TTACGGGTTTGGAACGACATGGGGTAAGTGATTAATGACAAAATTGTCATTTTGGGATGGAGTAGCCCTTTAATCCTTACTGCGTTTAATATTATTCTTATTAGTAGAATTCGTAGTATTATTATCTTACCAGTGTTATTATACGTTTTTTCCACTTTTGTTTACAGAAACACAATGACCAAAAAGGCATCACTGCCAGTCCTAAGTTTTAATTCATATGACTAATATGCATCCATATATGGTTACCAAGTTTTAATTCAAATGACTAAAGTTCTATAATTAAATGATACTTGATTATCATAATATCATATTATAATGCTTGATTTTTAATAAATTCCTCTGCATTTTATATATATATATATATTTTTTTTTTAATATATATAAATTTTAGTTTTTTTTGTGTGTGTAAAATAAATGTAAACAAATATAAAATATATATAATATACATATATAGTATAACAGACTGGCGAGTAAACAAAAAAATGTTACTTGCCAATGGCGATTCAATTGCCAAGGTGTCTGTAGAGGGTTGTGTTTGCATGCTCCCAGTGTAATGATGGCAGTCAGGTGTGTTAAAATGCTTCATTTTTGTCAGGCACATGTAAGGATACGTTTTTGATCCAATTTTATTTTGGAATCATTGTGCAATGTCTTAATCTTTTAGTTTTTAGCATTGTTTGAATAATTGCATTTTTTTTTTTGCAACTTTGTATCTCACAGTTGTGAGTTTATTTTTAATTTTTGCAATATCAGCCTCATTATTTTGACATTGCAATTTCAACAAGAAATTGGGAATTTAAGAAGCTTATTAATTAAATTGAATGAATTCAAATTGTTCTTTATAATGACTATAGATAATGACAATTCATAATATTTTGTCTTATTTTCATTATCAGCTTTATTAGCACACAGATTTTCCCTTTTAAACATAACTTCAGGATCAATCAGGAAAACTTCAAACAATCCAAAGCGTCTGTATTCCAGACAGAGGTACAAAAATGAAACACCCCTGAGATGAGAAAGATTGAATGACTCGTGTGTTTGAGAGAGAACAAAAATTATAATACAAAAACAACAACCAAGAGCAACAGATGCAGCCATCAGCTGCAGCCTTCCTGTAAGGAAACACTAGGGCTTTTGTGAATTTGGCAGGACATATTGTGCCTTTCAAATCAATCATTTTGAACACGGTTTGAGGTGGGAGAAAAAGACTGTTTGTTCTCCATTTGCCACCATTAACATCCTTAAGATGAAATATACCCTTAACGCTCTCTTATTTATTTGAAAGAATAAAACATTGTTATTCAAGCTTGTCTGTAGGAAATTGGGTGTGTTTTGTGTGAAAAATAGTTTTGTGAATTGCAGGTGAAAATCTCTTCCATTTTGCATTTGCTGAATATTTCATTAATGATCTGCAAAGTCTGTTGACTACAGATATTTCCCTTTTATTAAATAATGCCAAGGGCAGTAACAGAAATTCTTGTGAAGTTCTGTTGTACTCAATTTAGAAGGGTCAGTCGAGTCCCAATCAATCACAGAGATAAGAATTTAGACCTGAATTCATTATGCATTTTAGAGTGCTCATTTACAATCTGTTCCCATCAGACTGCTGCAAGGAACTATATAGGTTCCTTGGGACTAATGAGCAATGTTAACCTGGATTCAGTTCTTTATTATTTATTTTATTCATCAAACCAACTTAAATACAGTATACACATAAAATCCCCCAAAAAACAAATAAAAACAAAATATATGTTCCGTTGCACAATAATAGATATTTATTATCTAATTAAATTGTTATTTTTATACTTAACTAATGATCTTTTATATCTCCTGACCCTAAATCGAACTCTCAAACAAACTTTCTGTATTTTTAAATTTTTATTAATACATTATTAAGTATGTTTATCAAGCAGTGTTCCATTGGCAGGAACCAACATTGTAGACAAAACCTGACTCACAACAAACACACAAACAAATAATAAAAAAGCTAGTGTGACTATATTAAGAAGTCTTCCACAGCTTAAAAAAAAGAAGAGTCTGTTGAAGCAACACTGAAGCATGCAGAGTTAGTTAATTTGCATATCATCTGTATGAGTAATTTACATAGCACTGTGGAACACATAAAGTTTGTGGAGTGTTGAATATAATCGCATACGAATTAAACACATTGAATTAAATGTAAGACTGATTGAAATGGTATTTTCTGGTAAACAAACTCAATAAAATAATTGAAAATCATTTAAAATATGATTATTCAAATATATACTACAAATATTACACACATACATATCAACATATACATATGTGACCATGGACCAGAAAACCAGTCATAAGGGTAAATTTTTCGAAATTGAGATTTATACA
>NW_015505196.1:5558883-5559178 GCF_001515645.1 Sinocyclocheilus grahami | reverse complement strand
AGTTGTCCAAATGAAGTTCTTAGCAATGCATATTACTAATCAATGTGATGAACATAATCAATACTTAATATCCTAATGATTTTTATGTTATAATGTTATAATGTTTTATGTTATACATGTTATAATGGCTTTCTTTCATGTTGTAGACAACAAAATAGCAATTGATTTAGTTTTCACAAAAACAAAATACATTATAAAATGATAAACCTCACAATTGAGCCTTTAAAAAAAAATTTAAGTAAAGAGATGTGTCTGAAGTATAAATTATGATATTAATTTAAAACGGGGTTATGTG
>NW_015505196.1:5532680-5558476 GCF_001515645.1 Sinocyclocheilus grahami | reverse complement strand
ACAATAAACATATAATACGCACTGTTGCTCAATATTTAATTACAGTTTCAGATGCATGATATTTTCAATTGCTACAAGCAGGATACACGAGAAGTGTGTTCAACTCGGACAAGCAGACGGTTGTCGTGGTGATAAAACACCGTAAAAAGCAACTGTTCGCATGTCCGCGCATAATGCGTATCTTGTAGATGAAAATCATTTTAGGGGGCCCTTGGCTTTTGGGGGCCCAAGGCGGTTGCCTACCTTTGCTTAATGGGTAAGACTGCCTCTGGGTCCAGGGTCACATACATACATACATTGGTTTCTTCGTTTGAGCATTTGCATTTTTTAGCCATTTGATGTAATAAATAAGACCAAAATATGAGGCCAAATCTATTTTCATTTGGAAAGAGTGATTTACCAGAAAAAAAAGCACATGCTGCACATGCCAGGACTCAGATGGTGTGATATATGAGATGATGCCATTTACAGGAGGGAGTGAGATGGGCTTTTACTGCCGCTGAGCTGCCCAATCCTTTGTGAAAGCTGAATATTAGCTGCTGGTGATGATACAGACCACTGCATTCCAGAAACATTTATTCGCACCGCAGATGGGGGAACACAATCAGTTAGGCTCTAACTGGCTTGAGACTGTCCTGCACGCTACCGAACAAAATTCCAGTGGTGCTTTCACAACATTTCACACATTAAAGCCACAATTGGCCAAGACTTACTGTAAAGAGTACTTACTTCTAGTCCTGAACTGAAGTGGGGAACATGGATCTCACTGTTAGCATTACTTAAAAAGGCAAAAAAGACAAATTGCAGGACCTAAACCTAAAATGAAAGCACCAATCAGACACACCAGACACCTCTCAGGTGAAAATGGAAAAGATTAGGTTTGCTAATAGTCTGTTTGGTTTCTGTCTGTTCTCAAAGCATGACCGAGCCAGCTAAATTTTATATAATGACAATCCTTTAGAAATGAGATTTGGATAAAATTATTGTGGTTATTTCTAAATCAAGTATGTTGCATAACCCCTCCCCCCACACACACACCCCCAATTTGAAAAATGCAATGATTTACTTTTTATGGACTGCAAATTCAGCTTGCTTAAGAGACTATTCCCCTCAAATACATATATATATGGATATTTAAACCCACTTTCATTCATCAAGGGATTAAGGCAATAATAATCAGATTTCTGAAGTGACCTGAAAAATGCATGTTGTAAAAAGATTTGTATTGTACAAATATTCTGACCTGTAGTAGACTTTTTGTACTGGTCTCTGACAAATTCCATTTAAATGTGCATCGTCAGAATCATCAAATGCAAAAATAGTTTAATTAATCTTTTGCTATTAATATTAATGAAGTCAGTATGATTTCCGTATCTGCCACTAAAATTATCTTTTGGGTGAGAATTTCCATTAAATTGAAAGAAAGTTTAGGTGTTTTACTCACCACTGCATGTATCCCATCTATCCACTGTGCAATAATTCACAAGCAGTGTCAATTTCATTCACATCTCAACATTTTCTTATGCTCCACAACCTTAGCAAAATAACTAGCTTTTTCAGTTTCAGCTCAATAAAACATGTTTTAGAAGCATGCGGTGCAATACATGCCCTTGCATTTGTTGCCTGCTATTCCGTAGAGTGCTCTTTCATGTAGCTGGGGGATTCAAAGCGGTTGTTTGTTGGCATCACTCCAGAGACTGTGTCAGTCTATGTCAGATAAAGCACTTTCCTTTCTGCTTTTATTTAAGTTTAGTTGTCCATAATGTTGTGAATGACTCATGTTTCTAAAAAGTATGGTTAAAAATGCACAAAAGTAAATACATCGATTTGTTTTTATTATGTAAGCCAATTCAAATTCATTTCAGAACGCCTTTTAGAGATATTTTTGCATTGTAAATGCACTGAACCAGGTTTGTAATGCCTATAATGGCCCTTGTGGAGCCTTGCAAATTATTCTCAACACCCTCAACATGTTAAAGGATACAATTAACATATTCTCAGCGTTTACTCACCATCATGCTGTCCCAGATGTATTTGACTCACTTTCTTCATATGAACAAAGATTTCTAGAAATAATAATCCATCTCTGTGAGTCCATATAATGCAAGTGTACAGGAGCTCCAAAGTTGATGCTTTAAAGACCATGCAATGCGAACATGACAATAATTCATACGACCCCAGTTGATGAATCAATGTCTTCTGACGTGAAACGAGAAGTGTGTATAAGAAAAATAGTAATATTTTAAACTTTTCAATTATAAACCATCGCATCCTGCCAATGGTCATACGCAAGATCAAACGACGTAAACAGCAGCATGTTGTGAAGTGTGGCGTAAGCATCAAAGTTAGCAAAACAAAGTTGTTACAATAAATACATTGCAATTACAATGCATTGCAATCAATAGCTGTTTCCATCCAACTCTTCATTGCAAAATTTTGGATATTGCATAAAGAGAAAAAAAACAATGAATGGAAACACCAAGATGCACATAAATTCTAAAAATGAGCATAAAAAGTGATTCGCTCAATTGAATTTGAGCCATTAAGAAGACGTGCATAAAGTACAATGGACACACAATTAGCTAATGAATTCCTCTTAATAACTGAACTATCCAGTGTACCAATCTCATCACACACTATCTCAAATATCATTTTAATCATTTTAAAATATCTGAGCAAAAGTCAATATTTTATTATTGATCCTTTGTGTCCGTTTCTCAGGAAGCAATGGCTTTATTCTGTTGAATACATATTTTATGAGACATTTGCACATAAGTTACATTTGCAACTTTGGATGAACACAGCTAATGTAAACGACTAGTTGAAGCTTGCCTTGCTGCTTTACATTAAGTGAATGCCTGTGTAGTGAACAGCGGGCAAGACTCCTTTCCATCCAATGCGTGGAAAGTTATATTTTGATGTTATCATGCTCCATGGAAAACAAAGGATGCCTTTTGTTTTAAGATAACAACACTACCTCTTGTGGAAAGGGGGGAATGACATTAACCCCCATGCTGGAACTGCTTTATTCTCCCTCAAACTTGTAATTTGTGGAAGGATAAGGACGTCAGCATTTCATGGATCAAATCAATGGGTCATTATACCCATTGATGTTTGGTCTTCATATTTTCAGCACAATGTGCAGGTTAATCTGGAATTGGTTTGGAAAGTGAATAATGAATAGGACAAACTTTAAAGACATTGATCTAAACGTGGACTTAAAACTATGCAAATAGACCTCATATCAGAGAGGCCATACCATGGCCACCTCTGACAGCATCGGTTGTATATGGCTATTCATATGTGCTCTGCCTATTGGAACAGAACAGAAAATATCATAACACCATAGTATCCCTTTAAGCTAAGAGGTAACATTAATTTCTGTCTGCATGGATACTATCAGGTTTTTTTTGTGAAGTAATATGACACTTCTCTCCCTTTCGGCTTATTCCTTTTATCAGGGGTCGCCACACTGTACAATGATATTAGCAATATTAAAAGGTCAATATGACTGTAGAAATATAAGCCTCCACTTTGACCATTTCATGTCAAATCAATGATCGCAGGACATAATGATTATGTCTTATAATTAGACGTGGTTACTCAGTCATGCTGGTGTGTCTTATGGAACAAAATAATTACAGGTTCTGGCCACTTTTGAATACATTCAGAGTGGACTTGTGTTTTGTTGAGTGGGTGAGTCATGTCTCCAGTTTTACGACTCTCAGCTCCAGACCTGTATTCATGTTTTCTTCCTCTTTGCGCTGCATGAAGACAGAGACTGTGTGAATGTTTACTTTATGGTCTTTGCCGCACATACGTCATCTCTGCTATGCATCTCGTAAATCATTTGGACACATGAAAAACCGACTCAAGCACCTGATCCAATTCCCTCTTACACTCCAAGACGTGCAGATAGTCTTTCTGTAATTGTTGTGTTGAAATGTTTCACTCCTTTGGCTCAGAGGCAGATTAAAATGAGTTTCTCTCAGGAAAAGTTCTTGGACAGCCCCTTGCTGCTCTTGTAGTGAATTTCTTTTCTATCATAATTTCCTCTGAGAAGTACTGATGTCCTCTGAGCGGAATTAGTCATTTGTGAATCTTTCATTCTGGATGAGTTGTACACTCAGAAGTGAAGTCATTGATGATGATGATCGCTCAGACAGTTCCTCCGTGTTCTTCCTGTCAAATATTAAATGTTTCCACTGCCACATTTTGAAGTTTCTGGATGACAGTCTAGAACATTATATGGCATAGATATCTGTAATAAATTTTTGCATTTTCACTGTTTGTATTACTCTGCTTGTCTGTGTTTGCACGTTCCAGGCTGTAACTACTGTTGTTTTTTAAGGGATTTAAATAAAGGATTTAAAGGGATTGAAGGCATAAACAGCATAAAACAGCATAAACTAGAATATGACTTTGCATTAGTGGATATTAAAGTTGGTATAAACTAACATTTATAACACTATCATTTCTATTGTAAAAAAGAAAAGTTGTCAAAAACAAAAATAATAGCTTCTTTTATCTTAACTCAGACTGTTTCATATTAAAACTGAAGAGTCAAGCAGGAATTCATGCTCGGCTTCTGTAAACAGTAAAGCTCTCCTTTTTGTATTTAATTTGCCATCTAAATCATTTTAACTTTGACGAGCACTTTTAGACAGCTGACATATAATTATTAATATTACTTTAATATTTTTCACCAAAAAATTAACAAAAAAAAAATTCTCAAAAAATATTAAATAAAAATAAAATCACAAAATATTTGAATATAGCCTAATAATATATAGCCTAAATTTAAAATTATATTATTAAAATGATATATATATATATGAATTTTTAAAAGATTTGAAAAGATGTGAAACAAACAGTAATATAATATTGACCCAAAATCAGTGACAACTAGTTCCAGCCTCCTTTATGTCTGCATCAGACTCGCATCCCCAATTGAATTCCTCTTACAATAAACTCTAATAATCCGAACATCAAGTCCAGTGGTCTCATTTACAAAACTCTCCGTAGATTTCATCCTAAAAGTGTACAAAAGCTAGATTTTGCATATGCACAAACGTTACAACCAATGTGTATGCCAGAACCTGCGCAAAAATCCCTTTATAAATCCCAGTCAGGGGAAGATTGTGCGTACGTGCATCTCTACCCCGACTCCTCCCTGAAATCACCATATATGGAGCTTACAATGCCTAGTTGTACTAAGCATAACCTCATCTGCATATCATTTCAATGCATATTCCCATTCATGTGATACCATGTTTAACACCGTCAAAGGTACAAGACATTAAGGAAATATGAGATACGGACTATACATGCCATTTGTGCCATGCACATTAATTTTTATTGCTAAAAATCATCCAGTATTCTTGTTATGTTTTAGAATAAATATATTAAAATATCCATAATAATTTAGAATAGAGTTGATCTCATTCATTTCCACTGGCCAAATAATATTTCAATTGTTTTAAAAAAATTCAAATTAAATTGCAGTTTTGCTTATAAGGTGAACATCTTTTAGCTATTTTTAGTGGAAAATAGGCCTATATTTATTGCAGTGTAAATACAATTATCTGACTCTGCACGTCATTGATAAAGCATTTTAAAAAGAAAACGTGCAAATCTTACCATTTTCTTCAAGTTGTATCCTTCAAATACAGTAGTATTTTTCATAAAGTTGTGAAGATGCCTTCACACGACATCAACACCTCCGTGCAGGTGTGGTTGTACAGTAAGCTATTATCATTGGTCCTATTCAAACCAGACAATAGACTGTTCCACCAAATCCAGCAGTGTCCGCCACAAGCAAGTGTGCATCATTGATCATTGTTCTCGCAAAAAATATTTTCTCATAACATGAGATGTGCAGTTTAGTAAAAAGATAAATTATTGTGCACCTAGCACTCCTCGCTGTTATTAAAACACAACATAGCCTACCACAGGAAAAGTAACCAAGTGCATCCATTACAATAAATAGGCTCAATCATATAAGTTTGGTTTAACATATGCGTAATGACTTTATGCAATTTCAGTGCTCATTTCCATTAATGAGAGTGGAATATTTATTGTAAATGCATTTGATGAAATGAAAACAGTTTAAAATCGTTGTTTACTTCATTACTTTTCTCTCTTCAGGAAAAAAAGTCTGTACGCATGGGTCAGAGTTTGCGTGCAGATGCGTACATTTTCCCGTCAAATTTGTTTTTTATAAATCCCACCTTTTGTGTAGGAAGTGGCGTACGCCTCTTTCAGGGCAGGTTTTGTGCGTACGCAACAGTTATAAATGAGGCCCCAGGAACTGTGGCCCTGTGGTGATTGACCCCAAATATTTGTGTCCAGGCCAATCACTTTTGTAATTGTTGATTTATTACTTATGGGCCACATTACTGAAATATTCCAGTGTTTACCATCCACATATTTGTTTGTGTCCACACTACGATATTAAGTTAAACTCAAGCTTTCTACTGCATCTAACAGCATGCGGGTCCATTTCAGCATGCTGCATGAAAACCAAATTAAATATTTGACTTTATTATTATTTCTTATACTTGCACATGTCATCATACATCACATACCAACCTTTTCATCAACTTCTTTTTATTTCTTTCCACTAAATATAGCTTATGGTTATACCAAGTTCTGGCTACAGTGACTACAGTATTTGTTTTACCTGGAATAATGAACTATTAAGACTATTTGAATGAGAAAGCATGTATAAACCTAAGAAGCAGAGATTACTGGAACTTTGCCACTTCAGTAATCCTGCTGTTTTACAATAGCTTCTCAATTTCAAAAGCTAGTTACATTTTCAATTTTCCCCAATCCCTGCATGATCCTTCAGATGTGTATCTTGATCCTAATTGACTTCGTTCACCTTGTTACACAGAACAAATACACAATCCTATAAATAATGCTATGAAAGTAATCCCATGTTATCACAAGAAGACTTTGATTTGCTTTTTACATTACTGCAATAAAAGAAAGACGCAGTATATTATAGTAACATTTATTTTTCATCCAATCACTAATCAAAATGCCAGTAGTGCATGGAATACATAAAGAGTACGAATACATGTATGTGTATAACTTCCTTATGTCTCTATTTCTGCTTATCAGCGTCTGGCAAAATGCTCAACAGATTAAGAGAAAGTATTCCCAGTCTGGGACGCTCTGTAAGTCCAGGTCCTGAACCACTCTGTCTGCATCCACCGCTCTGGCCAAGAAAAGGAATGAGCGTTCTTTATGAGGAGACATCAGGTCTTAGTCAGTCCTCAGACTGTATTTAAGTAAACCTCTGCACATCTTTTTGAAAGCTATTCATCTAGATTTAGCTGTCTTGCCTTTATTGTTACGTGCAAGACTCAGAAATGAATGTGCTAAAGCGATTCTAATATGAAATCCTGCTGCTTGTCACTGGTATTCTAATCAATCTTTGCAGATATTTTCCTGTTTCCCATAATTTTGAAATATTATAGACAAAGCAATGTTGCTTTTCAATAGGCAACAGCAAAGTTCATAAATATTTTTCATAAATGTGAGATGTTGTCATGTGCTTTAACAGAAAACATTACAATATTCATATTCCAAAAGAGTAGGTTTATATTTTTAAATGTTCATTTTTTTTTGTTTATATCTATTTTTTAATTTTGAAATCATTTATTAATTCATTCTGTCAGCAAACGGAAGGAGACCATTAGGAGACGAACAGGTAAGTTTCAAGAAGTTTATTCACAGGATTAGCAGTAGATATGGGAGGCAGGCAAGCAACAGGTAAACAGCTCAAAACCAAAACTCAAAACCAGTTCAACAGACTTAGCTTGAGACTAATTGTTCCTTGCCCATTTTCCTTGCAGGAAACACAGATGAAGATGACCAAAGACAGATGATAACTGGGGAAATGCAGGTAAGCGAGTCAGGGAAGTGGCTTGTTGTAACAACAACAACAAGACCAGACAATAATGAAGTGAAGGGCGACTGCTTTTATATGGTAGGTGATGAGGTGAATGGTGGCAGGTGTGCTGATTGGGGATCAGATGCAGGTGTGAAGCAGGCGGGATGCTGGGAAATGGAGTTCTTAATGTGGTAAGGTGACTGAGCTGGTGACTGGCTGGCGATTGGGATGGTGACTAGGTGAACTTGTGGCACATTCATTCATTCATTCATTCATTCATTCATTCATTCATTTTGTGCTTTGTGTTTATTTTTTTCTGCTAAAAAAAAAATCAAAAATAAGCTGTTTAATAGCTCATAATAGTATGATTTTTGTATCACTGAGATTCTATTGTAGTTTTTGTTAATATTTTAAAACAGATTTTATTTTTATATTTTCTGCTTTCATGTTAATTTTAGTTACATTCTAGTGATTTTTTTTGTCAGTTTTATTATTTTTTTGTTATGTCTATATAGTTTTATTAATTTTTATTTCCGTTATTTTACTACATCAAGTTAAACTAAATGAAATAAGTTTCTTTTTGTATGTTACTTTATTTCAAGTTAACATTTTTTTTTTCAAGCAATGAAAATGTATTTGTCAGCAGCCATATCACCCTGCAGCCCAAGACTGGTCGCCCACTGAAGCTAAGCAGGGTTGAGCCTGGTCAGTACCTGGATAGGAGACCTCCTGGGAAAACTAGGTTGCTGCTGGAAGAGGTGTTAGTGAGGCCAGCAGGGGGTGCTCACCCTGTTGTCTATGTGGGTCCTAACGCCCCAGTGTAATGATGGGGACACTATACTGACAAAAAGCACCGTCTTTCGGATTAGACATTAAACCGAGGTCCTGACTCTCTGTGGTCATTAAAAATCCCCGGATGTCCTTCGAAAAATAGTAAGAGTGTAACCCCAGCATCCTGACCAAATTCGCCCATTGGCCTCTGACCATCATGGCCTCCTAACAATCCCCATATCTGCTGATTGGTTTCATCACTCTGTCTCCTCTCCACCAATAAGCTGGTGTGTGGTGGGCGTTCTGGCACAATATGGCTGCCGTCGCATCATCCAGGTGGATGCTGCACACTGGTGGTGGTTGAGGAGATTCCCCCCTTCTATGTAAAGCGCTTTGAGTGCCCAAAAAAGCGCTATATAAATCCAAGGATTTATTTATTTATTTATTTATTCATTTATTTTCATGGTTTCACATTTAGTTAATTATAATATCCCTGGTGTTTGAGGCTCTGTTTTTATGTGGTGTCAGTGAGTGAACTTATACCCACTGGCTCCAGCTGAAAATACAGACCATCTAGCAACAGATTTGTACAGAAAATACAGAAATTCAAAACATTCCTATAAGAATATATTGAATTCTTTAACTATCAATTACTGTCAAAATTGGGCCTTGACACCTGAAAATTGTCATGCATGATTGCAGCGTATCATAAGAAATTATGCATTTTTTCCTGTCTGACAGCAAAGACTATCTTTCAAATCCAGTCCTCCACAGTGAACTAAATTCTGAGTAATTCTTTCAGATTTTTGCTTTAGAAGAGTAATGTGGAAACTGAAGGGCAAAAGGCGTGCAATATCCCTGGTGTTTGAGGCTCTGTTTTTATGTGGTGTCAGTGAGTGAACTTATACCCACTGGCTCCAGCTGAAAATACAGACTATCTAGCAACAGATTTGTACAGAAAATAAAGAAATTCAAAACATTCCTATAAGAATATATTGAATTCTTTAACTATCAATTACTGTCAAAATTGGGCCTTGACACCTGAAAATTGTCATGCATGATTGCAGCGTATCATAAGAGATTATGCATTTTTTTCCTGTCTGACAGCAAAGGCTATCTTTCAAATCCAGTCCTCCCCAGTGAACTAAATTCTGAGTAATTCTTTCAGATTTTTGCTTTAGAAGAGTAATGTGGAAACTGAAGGGCAAAAGGCGTGACAGGCCACACAAAGACAGGTCTAGAGAGAGATAGAAATGACTTAAAGGATGAAGTCACTAGATAGTTTGTCCAGATTTATCTGTGTGCATGTGTGTGTTTATGTGGGAGGGCACAAGCACACGCTAGTGTGTGAACTCGGCTGTTGAAACTGCCAGTTCAGATGCAGATGCTTGGTAATACTGGAGCCCCCCACAACCTCCTAACCATCCTCAGCTGTGGGAAAATACTTCAGATGTCACCAGTGCACAACCTCCTTCCCCTTCCCTTTCAGCATCGGCCAAGATAATAAACATCCTGAAGTCCAGGCCCACAGAAAAAACAACGCAGAACTAGATTTTGGGCTCAACTGGCCATTGAAATTGCATAGATGATGTTGAAATCATGATGAGACTGACTGGTTCTGTGAGGATCTCCAGACTGACAGAGTTGACAGGAGCATGTTTAATAGTCCTCTATATATCAGCAATCAATCTTACTGCAATTTCATCTGACCACCTGGGGAAATTTAAATGCATTGTCTTTAGTTAGCATTCAGACAGTTTGTTAATCTTGATAAATTAGACTTAGTTTTTGTTAGTGGTACGGCCAAAAGAAATACTATTTAGAAATTAAAACGGCCTTGCAACACCAGCAGTTTTGGTCTTTTATGTCATTCAGAAGGGGTTGTGATCGTTCAAGAGGTTATGTCCTTAAAAATGACCTCAATATTAAATATAATGACTAAGTCAGTTATTTATTTGCGCTACCATTCAACAACTTGGAATCAGTAAGATTTAATTGATCATTAAATTGATCAAAAGTAACAGTAAATATGTTAATGATGCTACAAAATATTTATATTTTAAATAAATTATCTTTCTACTCACTAAAGAATCCTGTATATTATGGTTTCAACAAAAATATTAAGCAGCTCAACTGTTTTCAACACTGATAATAATAAGAAATGTTTCTTGAGCAGCAAATCAGCATTTTAGAATGATTTCTGAAGGATCATGTGGAGTAATAACTGCTGAAAATTCAGATTTGCATCACAGGAATAAATTATATTTTAAAATATGTTAAAACAGAAAACATCTATTTGACAATATTAGTGATTTTATTGTATTTTTATACAAATAAATGAAGTTTTATTTGTATTTAAGAAACATTTGATTTAAAAAATGTACAGACCCTAAACTTTCTATCTATCTATCTATCTATCTATCTGTCATCTATCTATCTATCTATCTATCTATCTATCTATCTATCTATCTATCTATCTATCTATCTATCTATCTATCTATCTATCATCTATCTATCTATCTATCTATCTATCTATCTATCTATCTATCTATCTATCTATCTATCTATCTATCTATCTATCTATCTATCTGGTCTTGATGATGATGATGATGATGATGATGATGGGGAATTTTTTAGTAGTAGTCTATTATTATTTACAACAGATAACATGCCTAACTGATACAAAGTTCTAACAGTTTGGTTTACTATTATGATGTATTTACTTTCTAGTCATACTGTTCTTTTGCTCCTGTCACATTTTTATCCTAAACAAATGAGATTTACTTAATGCAGCAGTTTTACCATCAGGTCACAGGAGCCGCCACCGTAACGTATCACATGTCATAACATGCCAAAGCACAGTGTGCAAAAACAATCTATTATATTGAACAATGGCCTCGAGCAGAGTCTAGAGCTTAACCAGAAATTATTTCAGAAGCTTTCTGCATATGTTTATAGGAAATCCTAGCACTGGTCGCTGTTTTCTCTGAAGCCTAAGTAGTCCCCATGGGCAATGAAGCTTTCAAGTTTCCAAAAAAAAAAAAAAGGCTGCGTCCAAAATTATACACTAATCGTGTACTATTTGAGGGGACAGCCATAGTGGTGATTCCATGTTTTATTTTATTTATTTTTGTTGTTTGTATTTGCCATTTTTTTATATTTGTATATATATAAAAAAAAATTCTATTTGTTTTGTTGTTGTCTCTGTAGAGTTTATATTAATCTTAAGTTTTTAGCTTTAGTTTATTTAGTTGTTGTAACTCAGTTTAGCTGTAGAACTATTGCCTTGGCAACTGGCTGAAATATAATACGTTTAAAAGGATAGTTTGCCCAAACAGTTGCTGGTAGCTGATGACTTCCATAGTATGGAAAAAAAAACATACTATGGAGGTTAATGGCTACCAGCAACTGTTTGGTTACTGACTTTGGTTACTTCTACAAAATATCATCTTTTGTTTTCAACAGAAGTAAGAAACTCATACAGGTTTGAAACAATATGAGGGTGATGAAATGATGACAAAAAGCGTCTGTTTGTAGTTTCAAAGCCTCTGTTCTCATTAAAATTTGAAATGCATCAAAAAGAGAAACCAGTAGCATCATATGGGTTTGAAACAACACGGTTATGACCAATCATCAAATAATCAAAGGCAGTGGTATAAATGTAACATGTTAAGGCAGATTGTTTTTAACCAACATACAAACAACAAAGGGGATATGCTGTACGCCGTGCATAGGAAGCATATGTGATGAAGAGGGAGCTTTGGTTGCTTTGGGTCCAGGTGGACATCAATTAATGGGGGTCTGGATATTAACATTTGCCCCAATACACTAGGGAACCCAAAGCTGTATTTATGGCAGAACTGACATGGCAAAATTAGCATCAGGTGTGCCTCATCATGCACTGCCAGCAGCGTTCAGTTTTCATGTCCTGCATCCTGGCCACATGCTCCTGTTATGAGCCAGGATAATGATGATAAGAGGGTTGGTAGGTCCTCTGTCACGAAGAGTAATGTGTTTGTTCACCGGTCAGAGAGGACTGACTTCTTATTTATGGATAAATATTATTAGGATCAGCTCCTTGGAATAAAAAGTTTGGGTTGTTACATTTAATTCACTCTGTGCTGATAAAAAAAAAAAGTTTTGTTGAAGTATTGTAAGGATAAAACTGAATGCATGAATGCATCATTATAGTCATTACTTTTTCATTTGGAAGGAAAAAAATACAATTGGTTGATATAATTGACACTCTCGACACTCTTTACAGATACTGTTGTGAGATCCGCCACCAGCATTAAGCAAGCAAGGTTGAAATTGAAAACACAGAAGTTGGGTACACTGATGAGATGAGAAATAATGAGTTGAATTAAGCTGGGAAAGAGAGAGACTAGAGGAAAAATATAGAAACAGAGTGCGAATTGAAAAGATGGCAGATGGAGATGGTCTCTCAAAGCAGATGGGATGAAAAGCAAACGGTAATAAGAGACAAAAGGGGATTCACAGAAGAAATTACAATATATATTCTGAGAAATATGTGTTTGCATTCATTTATTTCTATTAATTTACACTGTATTTTTTAAATAATATATTTTTAAGAAAATGTATAGCAAAATAGTTACAGCTTAATACTGTACAACTATTATTACTGAATGCTTTAATTATTTAATTATGAATACTTTAAGAATATTTTGTTTGTTTGTGTGTTTGTTTGATTGATTGACTGATTGATTGATTTTTTATTTTTATTTTTGAAATCTCAAACAGAGGTCAACACCATGATTATAGGTTTGACTCTCAGGTAATCATTTCCCCCCCCCCCCCCCCAAACTTTTAATAGGACATTTTAGTGTCAGCATATGAACCTGAGAAGAAAAGTAGAAAATAAAACAAGGGTCTGTCCTTCTCAGAAGCCTGATCCTGAGCTTCAGGTTTATTATACGAGTTACAGATTAGAGACCAGGAAAAATGACAAATTTTCAGAGAATCAAGATTTCAGCCAATATTCAGATAGCATTTGTACCTGTTTTAGTGAATAATTCACAAACATAATTATTGCTAAATGATACAACTTTTTGAGTTCAAAACAGAAATGGATTGAACAGAAGATGCACTTCTGTTTTTGTTGCTGTGGTTTAAAAAGGCAAGGTACTTGTTTAAATGAACACAACTATACTGATAAAAATACAGTTTATTGTTTTTCAAAGTTGCAACAAACAAAATGAATGAACACAATGTACCGTGATCGTATAAACTTTGTCTTGAAAGTCATGCCTTCCAGAAACACAGGGGCTCAAGCCCAGCTGAGAAACTTTTAAGAGTACTTGCCAGAGAACAACTCCCAAAATCAGATCTGGCCTGCAGCTCAATTGTTTAATGGACATTTTGAAATACTGCAGGTCCTGGCAACAAATGGCTCATGATTGAAGCAACAATTTTCATCCAGAGTGACTTGCACAAGAACTTTTAGAGTGGTTCTCCTCATCCCCAACCTGGGGTTAAGTGTCTTGCTCAGAGGTATGATGGATAGCCATGTCAGTGACTCTCCAGGTCAAAGGTCAGCCTCAGCCAGCCCAGAGCCTTGACCATTTAGCTAACAACATCCAGTTGGCTGGTTCTGCAGCAAGAGCATGGTAAGTGACAATAAATAAATAAATAAATAACATCCAAGTCCATAGGCATTTTTTAACAGCTAATTTTACTGCCTAATATTCCATGCAATGCTCCTCTCCGGTCATTTTCACACTTGGTCCATTTGTTGAAATCCCAACATTAGATTTTCCACCCTTGCCCTTCCCCCGCTTGTGTTCTCTCATGCTGCGTTATGTTATTCTGAAGTGTGGTACATTTGCAAAATGCTTTCATTATAAATCTGAGTACCAACAGAAGCTGATATATGTAATATATAATGGGGTCCAAAAATCTGAAAGCTCACTAAAACGTTTTCTTTCCTTTAAAGCTAAAAATAAATACAATGTTTTAGGATTACAAAATATGTCAAATAAAGAAAAGTTATCATATATAATGAGGTTTCTAGGGCCCTAATTGAATTTGTGACATTGACAATGTGAACTTTTTCGTACAAAAGGTCAGACTTCCTGTGCATCCATGTACACAATATACTTTTTGGAACATTCTCAAATCATGTTTTAACTTTGAAGTTATAGGCTACCCATAAAATCTGAAGCTATATACATATATATATTTATTTATGAGTAATGTGAATTCATTTGATTTGAATATATATATATATATATATATATATATATATATATATATATATATATATATAATTTACAAATTTGTTGGATGTATAAACATGTTTTGTCCAAGTACAGTATGTCCAACTCAAACAATCACTTACTGATATTCAGAGCTTTTATTAAGATAGTATATTTATTTATTATTGTGATATTTACAAAGTCACTGAATTATTTGAGAGTTTATTAGAGTCTGTATGCTGAAGCCCGTTTTCCTTCTCCCTAGTCATGCAGCTTTCCAGCAATAGATCGAATCTGTCAAGAGCCGCTCAATTTCATGTTACAGAGAAGGGACTACTCTGCAAATCCAAGCCCACCGGTGGCGTTATTCTATTCCCTCAGTAGTTACCATGACGACCAGGCCCAGAAATACTCAGTGACTTGCCCAGAAGCCACTTAATTCTGGAATCAGTACAAATGGCAACGATTAGCCTGACTCTGTGAAGTCTGAAAAGAGCTAGCGCAGGCTTCTTTCCTGTACTTGACCTCTTACGTAGCTGAGGTTTGTGCAGACTCATGTTGTGGCTAGATGAGGCAACAAACACTAAGCTTAAGACTGATGTGTGGTTGGATAACCTGATCATAGATCAACCAAAAAACATTAGACTGGCGGAGCTTTGGCACTGTACGGTGTCATTAATGGTACGGGAACATGAGAATGGGCTGCAAATGTAGTTTGTGGGACTGATACTCTAATCAAGTGTGGTTCTGACATCCTGGTGGCATTTGACTGTGTATGAACCCCTCAGGCTGTTGAGTTCTTCTGTACTGCACTATTTAATTAATTTTTGTTTAAATTTAGGATTTCCAAATTGGCTTGACACCAGAAAACTATTACTGAATCACCTGAATGTAAATAATATAGAGGCTTTTGCAAAAAAAAACAAAAAAAAAAACCCAAAACAGATGCCATCCTGCTAATATACACACTCTAAAAAATGCTGGGTTGTTTCAACCCAATGTTGGGTCAAATGTGGACTAACCCAACTGTTGGGTTAAATTTTGGTTAAATTTTTAAATTAGCTTTTTAACCCAACAGTTGGGTTAGTCCATATTTGACCCAACATTGGGTTGAAACAGCCCAGCATTTTTAGAGTGCATGTATAAATATGTGGACATGAAATATTAAGTTTGAAATTATTTAGATTGTACCTCTATATTATCTTAAAGGGGTGATTCACTGTTTTTTTTCTAGGCTTGATTGTGTTTGAGGGGTGCAGTCTAACATGTGTTAATGCTTCGTTTAAAAAAAAAAAACATTATTTTTCACATAATTTACCTTTATACACCACTCTGTCCCTTCTCTGAGAAACACACTGATAATTTCCTGCTTTTATGAAGCCCAGCCCTCAGAAATAAGCGATGGGCTCTGATTGGTTAGCTAGCCCAGTGTGTTGTGACTGGCTAAACCACCTCTAGTACGCGTCTAAACGTCTCGCCCCTCTCCTCAGCGGCATGTGCTCCGGTTGTATTGTAAACAACGGCGTCGTTAATATCGCTTATCAGTTTGAGCCCGATTGGGAAGCAGAGGATATTATTGAAGAGGATCGTGCAGAACCTGTGCAAGCACGGCTTTTAATGGTAGGCTTATATATTTTTTTGTTGTTGTCTCATACTTTTAGATATGCTGTTATTTGTAAATGCTACTGATTATGTTAGCTTTTAATATACCGTTTTATCCTGATTAAAGCTTTAATACAGTACGGTAACTGCACGCACGTCCATGTGTAACGCTTCTCATAGCTATGTGAAAATAAGTGTATAAATGGAACAGAGCTGAGCTGATGATCTGAATGTGTGTGTGTGTGAGAGAGAGAGAGAGAGATGCAGAGCGTGTGCAGAGCAGGGGGACGCGCGGGACAGTATTAAGAACAGCTGCTTTAGAACATTGATTTTGAAACTTGTGAATCCATTAGAATCGTTAGAAGACAGAATTGCGATTCATATATGAATAGATTTTTACGTGCACCTCTAGTTTTCTCTTCCTCTTTGCTAAAGCAGCGCAGCATGGCCTCGCCCCCTTTGCTGCCTTTTCCCGAGGGCAGGGTTTATCTGGGTTTGTGATGTCACGAACCCGGGAAGTACCTCGTTGTAGTCCCTACCAGCCGTTTTTGTAGGCACTAAACTGCCAGAATTTTAAAAGACGATATCTCCGTTTGCATTGAACTTTCAGCAGAACTTTGCAGATATTGTTTATGCTCAAACAGCAACATTACACGCTAACTAACGTTAAAAATGTGAAATCGCAATCAACCACCCCTGGCTGCCTATGTATTCCTAGGCAAAATATTGCTTGATTGGCCATGTATTATTTATCATTTGTCATTTACAATTTTTTAATCTCAGATTACATACACCAATTCAATTTTTTTTAAAGACGCCTCTTACGCTCAACAAGGCTGCATTTATTTGATCAAAGATACAGTAAAATTATGAAATATTATTTAAATTTTAAAGAAATATTTTCTATTTGAATATGTATCAAAATGTATTTTTTTCCTGTGATGGCAAAGCTGAATTTTCAGATCTTTCAGATAACATTCTAATATTTGGTACTAAATTTTATTAATATTTAAGCTCCAATCAATGATAACAACTTAATAAGCAGTTGCACCAAATAAGCATATTAAAATGATGCGATGTACAAACAAACACACCATCCTAAATGTATTAAAACATGGACACAACAAAAGAGAGAGTTTTCAGTTGGAGATTTCTAATAGCATTGTTTAAAATATATTTAATATTATGGCTTACCATTAAAATGAATGAATTAATGAATAAATGGAAGAATAAATTAATCAAAATAATTTATTCTGTCTATGCATTCTGCAGAGTAGAAAATTTTATCTAAACTTGTGCAGACTTGTCTTGTGCCATCAATCACTTTAGATCAACACCAGTCAATGTCTGATCAGAATAAAAGTGATGATTTTGCCCTTCGAAACTCAGCACACAGAAACACTGATGCATGATGGGTTAGTATAATAATGTGTTGAAAGAACTTCTGCCACTACAATCTCCACTTTCGTCCCTCTAGTCCTTTTATGATCTTTTTCACAGAGTCCTTCTGGATTTCCTTTAATGTCTTAATTTCATGAGCTCAGCATACAAAATATGTTAAATACTTACATAATTTATGAAGGCCTATTCTTGACAACCTCCAAAGTTTCAAAAATGATTACTCCAGCATTTGGGGACCTATCTATATGAAGTGGTGAATGCTGTCATAATAACGGACAATTTAGACTAGGGGATACTGTTTCAATTACAGGGTGCCAAAATCCAGATATCCTTTCTTTTCTTTGGCACGTAATATTGGTGGTGCCATTCAATGTACTTGTATATTGACTGTAAATATTAAATAATATTAGAGCTCAATGCCAAGAAGTCATAAGACAGCACACTGAGACCACAACATGATCTAAGCCTTCAGTATGCCATATTTCCACAGCATACCTCCATAAGTAAGCATGCTGAAGGAAGTCTGGAAAGAACACAGAGCATCCATTAAAGTCGTATTCTGAGTTAAATACAATTTAAAACTGAAGTGTGTAATTTCTGGATGTTAAAATACTTTTCTGATCCCAGCTTAATATGCAAAGACATCTATAAGTAAGATGTTGGTGAATTTATTTCAGAATATTATGTAAACATTGTGGCACAATTGTTTATATGAGTATCCAAAAATGATTTTTGCTCATCTTTGTTAAAATGAACTGACATGATTTAAATAGGGTAAACCCTGCAACTTACTATATTTAAAAAAAAAATGAAATCCTTGTTTGAAGAACAGAATTCATTTAAAGCAATTCATATTGTATGGAAAAGAGCAGCATGGACATTCTGCTAAATAACTTCTTTTGTTTTCCAAACATAGAAAATGTCATATGGGTTTGATGTCCGAATTTTGGTGCTTTAAAACCAATTCTTTAGTAAAAAGAGATCAAAAAAGTTCTAAAACAAAACAGACCTTACACACATTTGTTTTTTCGTAAATCAGGTTATATAAAACACTGTCATTTTGACTAATGAACTTCACAAATTAGATTGTTATGCTTCCGATTAAACAGAATGAACAACATATTTTATTTATGCCAGTGCTAATCAAGTCTAAAATCAAATCCAGAAACATGTTACCCACAAGCTAGTAACAAAAAGATAATTTAATAATATTAACACAGACCTTAAAACATGAAACATAAATAAAAAATAAAAAAAACTATCTTAAAGCAAATTATATTATTCCCCTTTCAGATCTTTGTGATATTTCAACGGCAGGCCTCTGGAGAGTCAAATGCTCAGCCGCCGGGGAGCAAGCAAGTCTAATTACACTGATGGAAAAATAGAGAGACTGACTTTTGTTGAAAAGAAAAGAGAACACTCACTAACCAGGGAATGTTACAGCATGAGTAAAAAGACAAGCAGAACAGGCATTCCTGTCAGAGCGTGATTGATATGTTTGTTCTTCCCACCTGTGCACCAATCAATGATGAATATGACATTCTAGAGAACAGGGTGCACTTTCAGGCATTATACTTGGGCGTCCATCAAAAGTGACGGAGCAACATCCCTCACAATGAAACTTGTGTGTGTCAGTGATGTTTTATGAATATTGAGTAGAGAGTGCTTTCAGAGCTCAGAAAATACATATTTTATAGAGAGCATGTTTAGTCTGTAAATGCGAAAGGGGGACGAAGCCTCTAATTGCTCCTTTGCTCATTAAAATCTGTATGCTGGTCTATTGTACGTGTCAAATTGTTAATGCAAACACTGTATTGTTTCACCTCTTAGCGGATGCCAAATTGTATACAGGCTGAATAAATAACAGTCTTGTGAGCTCTGTGTTCACTGTGTCCTTGTTTTTGTTTAATTGGAAAATGTATTTTGTGTGAAAACGCTGCTTGGTGGTCTGAGTTTAAAGATCAGATCATGCAGTATGTGTGAATGTTTGTGTATGTGAATGCGCTAGTGTTATAATATGATAAGAAAAGGACAAATATTACTTTTTAATAATGATAGTGAGTTTTAATAGTTAATAGTGAAGGCCTACTTTCACTTAATTACATTTCCAAAGAAATATTCTACATTTGTTTCTCTTTAATGAAAAATAAATTAAAATAACATAAATATTATATACTTATACAGTATAAAGCATTTTCTAATTGGGTCCAGGGACCAGGTCTTCAAGGGAGTGCTAGGCGGTCTGTAGAAAAGTTTTGAGAAAACTTTGAAAAAAAACAAAACAAAGTAAGAAGTAAGAAAAAAAAGTAAAATGGCATCAAAAAACTAAAAACCTCTGTTCTAGAGAGTTGCAAATTCAGGAAAATAGTAAAACTGTGATTGCATAATTTGTTCAAATATTTAAATTAGAAAATATCGATATCTTTATTTCATTAAGCAATGTGTGATTTTTTTTCTTTTACTTTAAACTCAAGTATGTTTTTTGCTAGATACTTTAGTTCTGCTATATCGTACTCATATTTTAACCAGTATAATGTCTCTGTACTTTCTAAAAGTCTCATTCTGAAGACATCCAGAGAGCATGAATCCTTTTACATTAAATGCAGCCTCAAAAATGCAATAGGAACACGGACGTGCAGTGGACAGAATGGCTAGGGGCTATTAGGACCCCACTAAAAACTTTTAAGTTGTATGGAAAGTAAGAGAGGCATGATTAAGAGTGTGGGTGAGTGCCACTTTGATGAGGACCTGCGTGCACTCTGCAACTTGTGATATTCCCAAGCAGGGACACTTATTCTACAACTTAAAGTCCTGTTAGTCACGGGTAAACATCAAAATGAAAAGGGGTGGTGACAGGTTAATGATTATGGTGGCAGATACAAAGTCAAAACAGACCTGAATCAGAGTAGGCGAGATGCAGCAACTTGAGGAGTTATTTAAGTCCTCCACCCCCAATTGCCATCACTACTCTGCCCTGATGCAAGACATTTAACCCACGCTTTCAAAGGAATGGTCACAGTAACTGTATAGAAGGGGGCAAAAAACATGGGAATATATACAGAATACACACACATACACACACCAAACCATCATATTTGAATGATTTATGAAGGATCATATTAAATTGATGTCTGGCATAATGAAAATTCAGCCGTCATCAAAGGAATACATTATGCTAAAAAAAAAAAAAAAAAAGAACAGTTAAATTGTAATATTTCACAATATTGCCATGTTTACTGTATTTTTGATCAACTAAGTTCAGCCTAATTCAGCATATTTATTTTATATATAAAATAATAATAATTTAATCATATTCACGAGTTATATATGCAAATACTAAATGACACTAATAGCAAAAAAATAAATAATAATATATGGGTTTAAAGTATAAGAAATTATTTAAATATTTTTGATAAAAGAATGCACGTTGTAATTTATTTATATTTATTTGAAGTAACCCTTAAATTGCACAACTCATGTTGTCTATGTTTGACATTGGAGTCTGGTAGCTGGTGGTGTTTTCCGTTTAAATCAACAGGCATTTCAGTACTGTCATCACCACCCTGGCACAAGTGACAGGCCCCAGGCAAAATATAGGAATGGGGCCCTATACATTTGCACACATTTTGCTAGATCAACCTTGACGTTCCTTTTTTGCTGTGATGCTTGCTGCTGCACAATGGTGTCCCATAATTGTGCCCATTGTTTCTACATTTTTCATGTACATGTAATAATGGCTTGGTCCCACTTTATATTAAGTGGCCCTAATACCTGTGTACTTACATAGTAACTAGATGTGTATGTAGTATGTAACCACAGTGTAAGTACACATCGGTACATAGTATCTACAGCTGTAATGTTTGTGTAACTACACATATGTAACAACCCACTGAATGGTATGTGTAAATACAAATGTGTAACAGGACATTAGTAACAACACTTTTTGGTAAGGAAAGTACAAATGTGTAACAGGGCTAACAGTACTTTTTGGTAAAGAAAGTGTTACACCTTATATTAAGTAAACAATTCCTATGGATTTACCATGTAATTACTCTGATGTTACACAGCAGTGGCCAGTAAGTTAGGCTTTACATAATAATTGTGGTTGGTGTCCAGAATGTTGCACTTTATATTAAATGGACAGTTCCTGAGGAGTTACCATGTAAGTGCACTGGTATTACAGTGGTGCACCAACTCCACCAACTTGAGATCCAACTCCTCCCACTTTACATATCCCTAAACCTACCCTTTTCCATGCCCTGGACCCCATTTCCACCCCTAAACCTACCCATCTCCACCCTTGGATCAAATTATTCCAATTACTCTTATACATATTGTTGTTACAAAATGTAGTTATATATGTCCTGTTACACATTTGTACTTACACAAAGCATTTGGAGGGTTGTTACATGTGTGTAGTTACAGAAATATTACAGCTCTAGATACTATGTACCAATGTGTACTTACACTGTGGTTACATACTACGTACACATCTAGTTACTATGTAAGTACACAGGTATTAGGGCCACTTAATATAAAGTGGGAATAATGACTTTCTTTCATGTTGTAGACCACGGAATAGCAACTGACAGTTGAGATACAGGTTTTCACAAAAACAAAATAAATTATAAAATGATAAACCTCACAATTGAGCGTTTAAACCAGGGGTGAGTCAGAAGTATACATTATTATATTAATTTAAAACGGGCTTAGCAGGGTGGATTTTCGCATTGGTCTGAACAAAAACTACAGACTGGATTATTGAAAATTAACATTCATTCTCTGCCAGTAGGAGGCGCTTTTGGAACGTCAGAAATTTAGAATGAGAAAAGTGTGAAAACATATAGCCTATATTGACTAGGAAAGTCCTCTGGTGAGTTATCAGCGTAAGCCTGTGTGCAAAGGCTGTCTAATTCTAAACTTTAAAATATTACTACCTTTGCCTAATGGGTAAGTCCGCACCTGAGTGACAGCAATTATAACTGAGAATATTCACCTCAGAATGAATTGAGCATCTTGTTGTCTCATGTACTGTATATCCCACAGTCATGGGGTCAACTGCAAGCATAGTTTGTCTATGAATGTTGTCATCAGTCCAGTCAGTTGTAGAATTTCTGGTGCCAGAAAAGCAATAACTGTGTTATATGATCCGGTAAAAAGGGTTTTCTCCACTTTGTGGTGCTTATAGACATGAGTCATAACACAGCTGAATTTTAAAGTTGAAGTATGTAATCTCTGCACTACTGGTGGAACCAAATGAAATGAGAAAAATAATCACACTGTAAGAAAAACCCCCCCAGAAAAACAGAAATGTCCTACCAGTACATTTTATGTTAATGTTATATTAATGTTAATTATAATATCCTGTTAATATTATATAAATTCCTATTAACATTACATGATTGGGCCATATTTTTAAAACAATTTTGTTTTCAAATATTACTGAGGAAAATGGGTGTTACGTCCCCTGTGGCGGTCTAGGGGAAAAGGGGGGTGCACATAAAGGCCACTCAGACAAACACCCCTACTGTTTACACGTAAATAATGAGGAACACAGGGAATGACCGAAGCCAAAACAACTGGAAGTTTCACAATAAATAAAGGTGGTTCGCTTTATTAACAGATTATAAATATTTACAACCCAGCATGTGAAAGCTAAATGCAAACCTTGCAATAAACCATGAGCCTACTTACAACTATACATAAGAAACTATACTTAATCAAAACAACAAAAGAAAAAACCAGACCATGAGAATGAGCGGTGCTAAATTAGAGAAAATAACAAAACATAAGGTGCTAACTTAACCTCCCCCCGTTTTAACTGAAAACAAACGAAAGAAAAGAAACACGAGTCTTCGGCGTCACGCACCCTAAGTAACCTACACTGTCCTAAAACAAAAGATACATAAAGTGGCACATGCTCCTGACCTGGTGAGTTTAACAAAGGCAAACCTGTGTGTTGTAATGTGTATGTCACGTGACGTACTTGCCTCACTCTTCTCTCCGGGAAGGTGTGACACAGATCAGGGAAGGCGTCCCCTGACTAAACAGTTAGGAGCGAACCACACACACAAACACACAGTTGTAAGAGTAGCATACAGAGAGAGACTAATGGCAGCAAAAATTAGCAGCGGTGAAGCAAGCCCCAACTCCGCCTCACTCTCGAAGCACGAGCTTGAACGTCTTAAATACTGAGCCGTCATTCGTGATTGGTTGTCACAGATACACAGATCCTGACAGACAGTCCAGCCAGCCAATGGCAAAACCTAAAGAAGAAAGACAGCAGAGAGTAGAGAGACAGAAGAAAACATTAGCAAAACTATCAATAACAAAAGGAGAGGGAAAGCACAAATCGCTGTCACGTAACAATGGGTTAAATAAATGTTTTTTTTAGCAAATATTTATTAAATATTCAGCCTTGTCCACTGACCAGTTCATAAGATGTGAGATGTAAATAAACATACAATTTAAACATCATGCAATGCAGCATTGTCCTGTGTGCAAGGCATTTTTGTAATCGATTTGGAAAATAATTTTTTTCCTTTTGATTTGATTATTTCAGGTCTATACCACCCCTTTAAATTCAATCAAAATTTCATAGTGAGTTTACATGAAAGCATTTCAGTCTGGTTGAACTAACAATCTGATTATAAACAGATTATTTAGGTGCATGTAGACATATAGTGGCTAATATCTGAATATAAGTCTTACATCACACTGCAAGCAAAAGCAGTGTATACTTTCTACATTCTTAAAAATAAACGTGCTTCACGATGCCATAGAACGTTTTTGTCTAAATGGTTCCATAAAGAACCTTTAACATCTGAAGGACCATTTTGTTTCACAAAAGGTTCTTTGTGGCGAAAGAAAGTTCTTCAGATTATAAAAATGTAAGAAAGAGATGGTTCGTTAAAGAACCATTGACTGAATGGTTCTTTGTAGAACCAAAAATATTTCTTCCATGGCATCGCTGTGAAGAACCTTTTAAGCACCTTTATTTTTAAGAGTGTACACGCCAGTGTTCACAGCTTAGAACATTCACTACAAAGTTAGTTGTCTCTTTTGTGGTCTATAGAGCTCTGCACTGCTTTCAGACTACTGTTGTAGTGATGTTGCAGCTTTGCGTATGCGCTGCTGAAATGACCGGAATGCTTCTTAGGTAAGAAGATACAGTTGGTGCTTTGGCGGAAACACTTAAATGGAATTTCCCACAAACCATAATAAGGCTAAAGGATTTAATGAGCCACACAGCACCTGATATTATTGAGATCATGATGCATAGATCAATAAATGTCTCTCTCTCCAACCATTTCTGATTAAGTTGCGCTTCAATTACAAGCCCTCCGCACAAGGTTCTGATGGTGATGATTGCTACCCATTTGCAGCAAATGACCATAATTTGAGTCACAAATCATCCTACCTGCACTGTTAACAATGTCCCTGTATTTTTACAGTAAGTTACTGGCAGCACGGTTGTTTTACAGCAATGTATTGTAATTCAACTTTGCAGTATATGTAGAACCACACATACCATATGTATTTTGCTTTAGTGATAATATACAGGTACATCTCAATAAATTAGAATGTCGTGGAAAAGTTAATTTATTTCAGTAATTGAACTCAAATTGTGAAACTCGTGTATGAAATAAATTCAATGCACACAGACTAAAGTAGTTTAAGTCTTTGGTTCTTTTAATTGTGATGATTTTGGCTCACATTTAACAAAAACTCACCAATTCACTATCTCAACAAATTAGAATACTTCATAAGACCAATAAAACAATTTTTTTTAGTGAATTGTTGGCCTTCTGGAAAGTATGTTCATTTACTGTACATGTCCTCAATACTTGGTTGGGCCTCCTTTTGCATGAATTACTGCATCAGTGCGGCGTGGCATGGAGATA
>NW_015505196.1:5501220-5532505 GCF_001515645.1 Sinocyclocheilus grahami | reverse complement strand
AAGTCCACAGTCAACGCAGCCATCTACCAGGAAATTTTAGAGCACTTCATGCTTCCTTCTGCTGACAAGCTTTATGGAGATGCTGATTTCATTTTCCAGCAGGACTTGGCACCTTCTCACACTGCCAAAAGCAGCAAAAGCTGGTTCAATGACCATCGTGTTACTGTGCTTGATTGGCCTGTAAACTCGCCTGACCTGAACCCCATAGAGAATCTTTTATTGGTCTTATGAAGTATTCTAATTTGTTGAGATAGTGAATTGGTGGGTTTTTGTGAAATGTGAGCCAAAATCATCCCAATTAAAAGAACCAAAGACTTAAACTACTTCAGTCTGTGTGCATTGAATTTATTTAATACACGAGTTTCACAATTTGAGTTGAATTACTGAAATAAATGAACTTTTCCACAACATTCTAATTTATTGAGATGCACCTGTATATTGTGACGAGCGTCCCGGCTCCACATCAGCGTTGCCCTGGAAACTCACGAGATGCACCTGCTCAGGAGCACTCAGGGCTAATCGGCCACACCTGGGGCTCGTCAACCCGCCAGCAGATAAGCAGCGTGCTCACCGATGACGGGTGAGAAGCCTCTCCATGAGACAGCAGACTAACACTCTCGCTATTCTGTTCCAGAAGGCACCGAATAACCAATCAACCCCTCCACGAGCACGGCACGGATTCACCTGCACCTGGACACGACCGAGAGGACCTCAATGAGCTAGAGCACCCCCACCATTCACGTAGTCACTTGGTTTCCAATAACTCCACCCTCCGGGGCCTTACACCCAGCGTTCCTTGTTGTGTGATCCTTCCACCCCGCCACAATATACAGTGTGTATATATATATATATATATATATATAGTTGGAATAGAACATACGTATAGTTATTAAAATTATAATACTACAACACAATAACATTTTCAAAAATATTTTTATTAAAACATTTCAAAACACTTTAGTACTGTGTTTGCTACTCAGAGTACAGTACATCAGCAATTTACAGCCATGAAAGCATTTTGAAATGTGTGCAAAAGCATTTATTCCCATCAGTGGTGAAACTGAAACGCAGTCATGAAACACAAAGACAAAGCCTCTAAACCTCTACCACCAATAAAGATGAACAGACAGCATGGAGAAAATAGTGAATGAAAATTCTGTAGATAGATAGATAGATAGATAGATACTTACAAAATACTCATAAACTGCCTTGAGACAGCAGTCCCCTTCCCAGGGTGCAAAGGCAAGCGGACCTTTTTATTGCCTGGCATATTACAGTCAGGTTACAGCAAGGTTACAGCAACACTAACATATACTTTAAAATATTCCCGCCAAGTCAATATTACCCAGAATGCAATATAAATTACCGTATTTTACAGTAATGTATAAATGTGGTATTGTACTATAGGTTTTTAAAGTACTGTGCTGCTAAAACTACAGTGATTTCTACAGTAACAGTGTGCTTAAGGCCTTCCTACGATGAACAGCAATTACTCAGATAATGCATTAGTTCATTTGAATATGCCCCTCCTCTCTATTTACCACACACACTCAGCGTGTATTTGTATGTGAGTGTGTGCGACAGCTCACTCTGTGTGCGTGTGTTTGTGATTTTTACATCATTGTGATTAACAGTTTTCCGAGGAAAGAAAAAAAAGCTAAACAGTCTCTATGGGCTGTTTTTTGGACTTTCGCCGTGCAGCTGAGATTTTCTCAATAATTTAGCAATTACTACTTTCTTTATTATATTACAACATTGTAATCCCAAATGTGCATTATTCAAACATATTGACATGTGACGAAGAGGTTTGTGGCTAACCAGCTATTCTTTGAAGGAATTCCAGCAGTTGCAACATGTTCGTCACATGGCAATGCGGATGTCCATATCTTTCTCGAATGTAAATCTTCATCTGGTCTCCCAACCAAGACTGGATATATGCTGTTTAAACCAACTGCATCTCCACAAGCCACTGTCTGTGGTCGTGTAATCTCCGACTTTCCTCGCCATCTACGTTTTATAGCCATCATTCAAGAATGCCCGTAATGTTTTGAACACCACTATGAAAGCACTGACTTTGACTGGGCTTTTCATGCAGTTAATTGAAAACAGCTGGTACTGTGGTAAACAGCAAGACTTGCATGATTATACAAAAATGTATTAAACCGCTCTTGGTTCTATATCACAGTGCCTTTATCATAGTTTATTCGGTGACATTACTGGGAATGGACCATTCCAAATTAACTGTTCATTTTGGAGATAATAATCAAGGTCAAAAGCTTGGGTTTTCCATGGACAAACTGAAGTGTTCCCTGTTGAGAACAAGACCCGGTGTTTGAAATCCAATCTAAGTACATTTATCTAATTAAAATCTAGGTAGAAACAAATATCACTAAGTTGTTGTGTTCCAGATCAGTGGTAAGCAATTTATTTTGTAAAACCTTTTGCAATTAGTAATTATTTAATTGGTGAGATTAAGTCACTGAGCCATTTATCACATTATATATGATTTCATTACATACATTTCATTAGCTTTCAATCAAGGAATGTGTTTTAAAATAGCACTTTCAAGGGTTTAAAGACTTAGACTGCTGTTGTTTGATCACTTTAGTGTGTGGTCAAGGATCACACCTGACTGACTGGAGTGTGCTCCAACTAGTCCATTGCAGCTCAATGAAAGGTTCTTTTAGAAGAAGATTATAAGGTTTTGCAAAGACCACTTCTGTTCACATTACACACTTTCATGTGCATTGAAATGGAAGTGATTCAGAAAAATGTTCAGGCCCTGTCTATTATGTCTTACAATCTGGTTAAGCCACCAGTTTGACAGTTATGCCGAAAGGAGGGATGTCCTTCTCGAAAGCGGAAAATTCAAGGATTTAAACAGTTTCCCAGGCGCTATTAATTCTGATGATGGTGTCTTGGGGTGTAGGTTCACATTCACTGCATTTGAGACAAGGGAAGTCTTGACAGGAGCTGGAGGACAGCTCATGATATGAGCCAAATGTATTACGAAATCTCGTCTCGATACACATAGTCATTATGTAAATATGGTCTTATAATAGGCCTCTATGGCTTTAATGATCAGTTTAAGTTTAGACTGGGGCTAGTTGTCACGCTTTTTTTGTAAAGTTTCTTTTTGTTTCTTTCTTTAGGGTCAGTTAGTGGATTTTAAAATACATTTTATTAGAAAACAGTTCTGTAAAATTGCTGTATTTCATTGTTACTGTTTTACTGAATTTATTGTTTACTGTTTTATTAAAGAAATCCAGCCTTGATGAGCATAAGAGACTTCTTTTCAAAAACCGACCCCAAACCTTTGAAGTGTATATGGGGCAGATTGTCTCAGTGAACCTACCATTATTAAATTCTGAAACACACACACACACACACACACACTGTAATAATAAATTGGACAAATTCAAAACATGACAGCTTCTCAACAAATGTGACAGCTTGCAATGGACTGACATTTAATGAATGAAATGAATGCTAAAAACCCGAGAAATTAAAAAAGAAAACTAAATTGTTTTTGGCAGCTCTACTAGAAGAAATGCTTTGAAATGGTAACGTTGCAGAGCACCTTTTTAACAGGAAGTGATCTCCTAAATGATTCAAACATGCATTACTTTGTGTGCTCAATAGGCTGCATTCATGAAACAGGAGCAGAACGAATTTCTTATGTAAATTGTCACAATCAATAATTCACGGCAACTATTTACTTTATTGTTTTTGTAATGGTTGGAACAAATTTGTTCTGCTGTTTTCATAAATGAAGCCCTTTGTATGTGGCAAGTAGAGCACATTCAGTGGCCAGAAGTGCAGAGAAGATCTGCTACAAAGTCTATAGGTGAACCCAGTCTGTTTTGTGCACAAACTCTTGTGAAGCATTCAGTGACCTTTACAAGCACACCTTTGATTGCCCTTGCCTGTTTTTTTTTTCATGAGCTTTGTATCTTGATTCTTTTTTGTGCCAAGTTTTATAACATGATTATATTTATTGTGTTTTTACAGAAAATTTGTCTTTATCAACACTCTGCCACTGATGATTTGTTGCTGTAAAATAGCTTGTGTAACATCTTGTTCCTTTTTTCTTTCTTTTTTTTTTAAATTGTTGATGAATTGTCCTTGTGCCAGTAGCTCATTGAAACGGCTTTAAAAAGGTTGACTGACTGAATGCAGCAGTCTGTTTGTTTCATGCCGACACGTTTTTCTTTTGTGAAAACATCACAGGTGTCACAAATCTTTTTGAAGCTGAAACTTCAAAATGTTCGCTCCTTCTTTGGATGGCAACTATGTCCATTCAAAACAAACTCCCCATGGGCAGGCATGAGTGTGAGGGAGGGAATAGTTATTATGATTGCTTGTTCCTGCCTCAAGAGGCCAGAGTCCATTAAGACTAATTGCATTAGACTCATAATGAAAGGCCCACACCTCACAGACATAATTGATTCACATAAAATCGTGCTCCTTATTATTGTAATTTTAATAGTTTTTATCTGGAGTCTGAAAACATTCATCTGTCTTTTACAGAGAGTCATGTCAGTAATACATTTAGACCCAACCTTACTGATCACCCCATTTATTATAATTAGCCTACCTCTGTTAGTCTGCTCTGTGTGCTTAATTGAATGATGCACCTTCTATGGATTCCACTTTTTTTTAAATGTTAAACCTGTAATATTAATTATTCATGCTCAGTCCCAAATATGCTATCAGCACAGGGCATCACCTTCTAAAATAGATAGGTAAAGTTCACCTGCTGTGATCTAAATCAACAGACTGGCTTTGAAAATGCATCTAACCTTGTACAAGGTGTATAACTATAGGGGTCATATCATGTGAAATCAAATGTTCTTTTTTTTTTTTTTAAATAGATTTTTATACTTGACATTTAAGATTTCTGTTTAACATAAATGCTGTTCTTTCAACATTTCTCTTCGTCAGTATTCAAGATTATTAAGCAGCATAATTTTTTTCAGCATTGATAATAAGATATGTTTCTTGAGCATCATATTAGAATGATTTCTAAAGGATGATGTGACAATGAAGACTGGAGTAATTCAGTTTTGCCATCACAGGAATAATTTATATTTTAAATTCTATGCAAATAGAAAAGTTATTTCAAATTGGTATTTGACAGTATTACAGGTTTACTTTTGGTGAGTCTATTTTTGGTGAGCATTAGAGAGTTTTTCCAAAAAAATATTAAAATGGTAGTGTAGCCTTTTCCAAAGATTGCCTCACCGACTGGCTGTTGACTTTATAAATATGGATGATTCAACACTATGAATGTCAAAGAGATCCTTCAGTCTCATTCTCATTGCTATCAAATGTCCAGCTTGGATCATTCACAATCTCTTCACTTCCTCTTTTCTATAATACTTAAATGTCATTGTGCTTTCACTGGTATGAAAAAAGTCTTACAGCAAAATTCCTCACCATCAATGTAAATCTGTAGCATGATGAATTATTGCTTTAGCCTTCAAAGTGCATTGCACTCAGTTGTGTTGATGTTCTTTTGCCTCTCATTATGTAACCAGATATTTGTTTCATTTTATAATTTATGTTCAGAATTACAGCTGTTTGTTATTCTTGGCTATGTATTATGATTTCATGTTGACCCGTTGAAATTTCAGCACGGCTAAGGAGACGGTCCCTTAAGAATGAATGCAGATTTGCTGATTCTGGTGAATTTCTGATCCACATATGGACACCAGGAATCTGAAACCGTGTAAAGGTGAAATATTTAGCTTGCCCACAGGCCACCCAACACAATCTTACAGCAATTCAAAACTACTGAATGCTAATTCATATTAATTAATTTGTACATTTACATTGCACATAAGACAGTTTTTATATGAACTTTTTAATAATATAATTATGTTTCTACTGCAGTTTGTTGTTAAAATATAAAATGTAATAAAAAAAAAACTTAATCACTGTCTGATGCAAATTGCTCACAAAATTGGAAAACCATTTCTCGATCTGTCTACCTCTGAATTGACTTACCCATCTCTTCAGATAAAACCACCTAAAATACATGTAAACCAAAAGTAACTTAATTAGTCAGATCTTCCGCAATAAACTGCAATGTGGACAAGACCACTTAGAACTGAGGTGACGTGGGTGAAGGCTAATCGATGACAGGTTGGATGAGTTATATATCTCTGGGTTCAGTGGGTCAGAGTGGGTTCATTGTTATTAGCAATCTGAGTAAGTGCAGTATAGAGACGTACGTGACAGTAGACGCAGTGCTTTCATTTATTTTTAAATATGCGCTCATGTACATAAAACAATAAGACGTGCACAAAAGTGGAGATTTTACATAGACATAGACTATTCGCTCCAAACCACCCATCCACCCCCACACAAACTTACAGTGAACGGGCTTCCCGACTGAGCAAGAACAGATGACAGAATCTGAATAATGAGCTCTCCACATGAGCCAATTTCAGTTCAAAATTAGCTCTGAGTACCCACAAAATCAGTCCCTCTCAGTCGAGACAGATACCAGAACTAATGTCCATGTTGGAGTGTGAGCTGTTTTATCATCTCAGAATGAGCTCCACAGGCTTAGCTAAGCACTCTTTATATGATGCTCTCTGAAGACATGGGCCATTTACACCAATTTTAGATAGTTTTTTCAGCTCTTCAGAATGGTATAATGTAGGGTTTGGGACAAACTGTTCTGTTTCAGAGTTAAAAAAAAAATATTGACTGCAAATTTAAAGCACATTTTCACAACAGCAACTTTATTTCTTGCAATGGCTATTTATTTATTTGTTTGTTTCTCACAATTGCAGTTTAATATTTTACAATATGACTTTATATTTTATTGCAATTACCTTTAGTTTTTCTTTTATTCTTTTATTTATATATTGCATTTTATGTATTATTTATTGCACAAAACAACTTAAAGGGATAGTTCACCCAAAATTAATTCCTTATTTCAGTTCATTAATTACTCACCCTCATGTCGTTCCAAACCCATTAGTCCTTCGTTTATCTTCAAAACACATCTTAAGATATTTTGCATGAAATCCAAGAGCTTTTTGACGATCCATAGACAGCAAGGGTACTACCACATCCAAGGTCCAGAAAGGTACCAAGAACATCGACAAAATAGTCCATAGCTGTTTGTTGCTGCCGTGTGGTTTGAGTTTGAGCTCCGTCAAGTTAATTCTTTGTCGTCTAATTTTTTATCTTAAAATCAATTTTATACACCATCCTTTTTCAGTTTTATAACGTGTGAATATATCCCCTATCGTATTCTACAACAAAAACAATCAGAGCGCTTTGTTATCACTAGTTCTAAACTGAGCTGGATGTTGACATCACTGAATTCAATGATGAACTGTCTTTAACTGAAAAATGAGTGTTTACTATTGTCACTTTGCATTATTGACACTATTTTCCTAATTAATGCTGTTCAGTTGCTTTGTCACAATCTGTATTGTTAAAAGCGCTATATAAATAAAGGTGACTTGACTTGACTTGACATGTGACAACAGTGGTTCAACTGTAATTTTAAGAAGCTACAAAAATAATTCATGAGTAATTAATTAAGAGCAATTAATGACAGAATTTTCATTTTTGGGTGAACTATCCCTAATATCTCACAATATTTATTTCATTTATCACAATTGCAGCTTATAACATGGCTTTATATATCTTATCTTTTATATCATATTTAAATGCTCAAAATTACGTTTATTTATATACTTCATTTATTTACAGTCTGTTTCTGCCTCAGAGTAAAAATTAAGTTAACTGCCACAATAACTGTAACTTTACAGTATATTTTTTAAACGGCAACTTCATTTATTGTAGGGGGAGCTTTTTATTGCAATTGCCTTTTATTTCCCATTAACGTGACTTAAAATTTCACAATATGACTGTATTATTTTAAACTTTCTGACAATTACCTTCTTAATTTATATATTATATTATATATTATATATATTTTTTAACATTGCAACTTTATTATTTGTAATTGGTTTTAATTTATGTATTTATTTCACAACTGCATCTTAATATCTCAGAATATAATAATCTTGTTTTAAACTCTCATAATTTCTTTCTTTATTTGTTTTTAATCTGAGGTGAAAACAGACATCCATAACAAACAGCAGATTCCAGATCACCACAGAAAATGCATTCAATGTCTATCATACAGGTTAAATGATGGTTGCCGGTGAAAAAGTGCTTTGATGAGGTGGTATACTAATATAATTTATAATGAAAATGATGAAGGTTTACCTTCACAGTTGATCTTCTAAAGTTCAATCTAGCAGTTCAAGGTTACAAACCAGACCGGTGATGCTGGTCTCAAGCTAAAAAAAGAAACCTCCATTAACAGCACTTGACAGGCAGATGGCATCTGTCCTCGTGTGTCATCTTGAGCTGCCCTCTCGGTGCCTGATTAAAACTCTGATTTACATTTGAGGTTCACAGCATGAAAAAAATCCTCCCATGCCTCATATTCAGCCGAAGGGTTATTTATAATCATAGAGCCAGAGTTTTATGTAGAATAGTGATAAAGTGGAGTTTTTGCTGCTCGGCTAATGCCTTCCTATCACATGTTCCATTAGACAAGATTGGAAGCAGCAGGAATTTTAAAGGCATGGCGGAGTGATGGGAGAATGTTGTGTTGACCCCAGCACACATGCAAGCCATTCAGTAATGTTTTTTCAAATTCTTATAAAAATACTTGAGCTTTGCTTCCCTGTCAGTCTGTGAATGGTTAAAAAAACAACAATCTGGATTGTCATGAATCTTTATAAAATGCCTTCCCTGCCATTTTTTTGTCAGTCTAAGTACTGCTTTTAAAAATGCAAACAAATCTCCATGTCGACTATTTGTCCTTATATTAAGTTCTGACATAACACCTGTCAGTTTTTCTTAAACCGTAATGTAAAACATGTGTACCATTCAATCCTAATTCCTGTATTTAACATGTCTCAGAAAATACAGCCCTACTTAAATGCTGTGACTGTATGCTAAAGAGTAAAAAAAAAAAAAGCCCGAACAGGTGGTATGCTAATAAGCGTTTATCCATGTATCTTTGCAGTGACAGACCTCATTTCTCTGTGGTGTTGTTGACAGACAGTTGCCACACCTGTGGGCACCAGATAAAGCTGGCGAAGTGATGCAGGCCAGAAGGCACAGCTGTACTAAGCTGATTCAACCCTGCTGAAACACACTTCATTCTTTTTGTAGGATTTTTTTCTGTTGTTAAGCTATTCTCATTGTATTTCCTTTGTGGCTGGGGACAACAGCACCGTGTTAAAGGACTCAGTGTCCTGATTTGACACATTTTTCATTCGCCCCAATTAGGAGTGTGCAGCAGCTGCAGTGGTGTGAAATGCATACAAAAAGGAAAATTTATGGAACAAGCCACGTTCATCCAAAATGTAACAATCGCATAAGTAATGAGGGAACACTAAATAAGGGAAGCAGGTTCTTGAGTCATGACTGAAGGCTTTGTGTAGACAATCCTGTATGATAGAAGTAAGAAGAAATTGTTTTGTTAAATAAATAGTTCATCCAAAAATGAAAATGTATTCACTCTTGTGTTGTTTTTAAATCAAATTCATTTTTTCAAGGAGAATCCAAGAAGAAAAACAAAAAGAATCTAGCACATGTTGTATGGAGTGGACCATGTTTTTTATTGACTTTTCAACAAGACAGCTGTCATTAAAAAAAAAAACACTGCTTTATTTTATTCTGTTAGTACTCTTGAAAAGGTTTTTAATCAAGTTAATCCAATTTTAGTTTTAGAAGATTTAGGAAGAAACGGAACTTCAATATCTTATTTATATTTATATATCTTATATCTTATAACCAAAAAAGCTGGCATGGAGCCAAAACAATGATGTTTGATGATGCCGTGACTGAGTGTGGAATCATGGGAGTTGTCGTCTTCATCCCCACAGCCGACGCAATCCGACAGGACTCAAACAGAACTCATGTTCATGGATGAGCTAATCTATTAAAGATTTATTAACATCGTAGTATGAAGCAGAATGAGGCGGAAAGCCATCAAAGCGAAACGAGGCCGCTGAAGCAATTGCTAATGAGAGACAAGAGTGGCACACGGCTCGAAAGCAGCGGGGCTTTTATTATGCCACACTTTAGCGCTTCCGCTCCTTCCGGTCGCATGTATGTGGGGTAAAGCAGCGCTGTTTTATCATACTAGATATGTTTGAAAGTTCTGTTATAATGCTACTCTGTGCGGTCGTCACCTGTCTAATAAAACACACAACATATTAAAGCGTCTTTGGTATTTCCATGTTTTCTACAAATCGAGGGGTTATGACGTCATTAACAGGCGACACAATGACACTATAGACACAGTCCGTGTCACTAGTTAATATTGCTTATTTCTCTGGATTTAAACATTCTTTGAAACATTTAGGATAATGTAAGTACACAAGTCAGCAAAATATATAACATTGTTCTAGTGGTTTTTGGATATCTTAATAAAACAAATCTTACATATTGTGCCTTTAAATGCATCTTGTAATTCTGCAGAAAGCATATCTGGAAGCATAGATTTTACTCAAATAGAGTTGAGACATCAAATATCACATGACATGAGAATGTCAAAACAGGAATGTCACCACACTGTCTGCTTGAATCCTCAGTCAAGACATAATTACTGAAATTGCGTTCTCAAGCATGTTTGTTCTTTGATCTAAAGAGCTACGTTTTATTCCACCTTTTACACCAGCTTGTTTTTTGCACCTCTGAAGTATATAAGTACTACAGCTGTCTGGGAATGGTGTGTTCTGAAAGAGAATTTGAAGTACGCAGGAATGTAACTCTTAATATTTTATGCCTGTGGAATGGCATGTTCTGACCCTGTAGGTTTGAGATTTTCATGAAAAAAAAAATACATTAGTGAGTGCAATTTGTGAGGCATGCAGAGTTCCAGATTAGAATATCCATCTCTATTTAACATTGTTAAATAACATGAACTAACAAAGCGAAATACTTCTAAAACATTTATTAATGTTAATATTAATCACAACATTTACTAATACATTGTTTAAATCAAAAGTTGTTATTTAATGGACATTACCTAACAACAGTTGTATTTTTATAAACAGTTGTTTTTAAAGATTAATAAATGCTCATTGTTAGTTAACACTATTTATTGCATTGACTAACATTAATGGGACCTTATTGTAATGATTTGCCAAAATAAGATGGATAGAAGGCACATATTTACCCAACTTTCACATATAAGAATTTGCTATTTAAGCCAGAATGGAAGTAGATTTTTTTCATATTCTATAACTTTCCCAAGTTCTGAAACTCTCCACCAAACTCTCATGATAATGTATCTTACTAGCACAATGCTCGTTTGGAATCCATTCCCTAATATCTCCATGAGTACATAGTTGAGACGGGTCTTTCAAGCTAGAAGCGAAATGAGAAATGGCTTCTTGAGACGTTTTGAATGTAATCATGAAGCTTTGACCAATATTCTTGAATTTTAGGGCAGGACCATAAGGCATGAAGTAAATGTCATTCCTCAAATCTACATTCCAGTATTCTGCTGAATCTTTCAACTTCTTGACATTTCTCTTAAATTTTGTTCTGTGGCCATTTTGTCCCTCAGCAAGCTGGAATATACTAAGAGTTATTTTTGAGGCTCATTCTTTAGCAGACTTATGGAAATCGCCCACATACTGTACAGTATCAGCATTGGTTTGATGAGAAGAGGAGGAGGTGAGCGGCATTTGCTGTTTTATTCGGTTCTATAGAGCAGCGTCTAGCACTGAGACATGTTTAGCTTACAGCTGCCGGGCCTGTTGCTGGGCTTGTCAAGATAGGTTTGTTGATTGTGAAGTTGTCGCCTGCTTACATTCACACTGCGCTCATAAACGCCACCTCCTCAAGCCTCTGGGAGCTAAGGTTGGTAGGTTATGTCAAAGTGTGTGGGAACTATGTGTGAGATCTGAAGGGGAAGGAAATGGTTTGTCCAACAGTGACTAAACTACACTAGGGCCTGTTCCTACAGAAATTATTATTCCTTTTATATGAGTATAACTAAGATACAATGTAACTAATAGGAAAGTTATAACTAGAAGGGCGGTTCAGCCAATAGGATTCTAGGGTTCAAAGTTTGGGGTTAGTCAGATATATATATATATATATATATATATATATATATATATATATATATATTATTTTTATTAATTAATTTTTATTAATAATTATATTATTAAATATATATTATATTTTAAGGAAATCAATACTTTTGTTCAACAAGGATTCACTAAATAGATTAATTATTATTATTATATATTTTTTTAAATCTGTAGAAAAAATGCATTGCGGTTTCCACAAAAAATTAAGCAGCACAATTGTTTTCAACGTTGATGATAAGAAGAAGAAATACCCTTTTTTACATTTCAAGGGTTCTTCGAAGTAGACGTTGGGCAACAAGTATATTTCTGGCATTTATTTGCTCTAATAGTAAAAAATTCACAATGGTGTTTCTATGAATTTCCAAAAGAGGAAAACAATATTGAAAGATTGATTATGGTGGTCAGAAGAGAGAAATGTCAAATTTACTGTCAATCCCAATACATTTCTGAAATTGAATGCCAAGGTAACATAATACAAAGTATCATGTTATAAATAAAAAAAAAATCAACAAACTTGCTAAATTATTTAACTTAATGACTTAAGTTAATAACTGTAAAAAGTGTAAATCTGTGAACGGTGTCCATTAGAATGGCTGCTGGAAATTCAGCTTTGCCTTTACAAGAATAAAATACATTCTTTTTTTAGCGATAAAAGTCGCTACAGCTGTGTTTCTTTTATGAGGCTAATATGGTTTATACACTGACCTTGCTTGGCTGTGATTATACAAATGTATGGATCAGGTCCATCATGCAAAGTGAAATATGGTTTCCTTCTTCCTCTACTTTGATTCAGTAAAACTGTACTGAATGTTGAAGATGTTGAAGATGTTGAAGACAAAATGTTATCCAGTTATCAGGAGAACTCTTATTCAGATCCTATTTCACCTCTTGAACTGTCAGCTTCTCTGATCGTTTAAATTACAGCACAACAATAATCATCTCTATTGATTTAGAGAAGATGGCTCCAAACCCTACTGATGCACACTCTTTCTCTGTCTCTTCAAAATTTCCTTTGAAATGTCTTGGGACATGGTGAGAGGAGTCGAACAACCCAATCATGATGTATAATGCATGTAATCAAACTACTGCTAAATAATAATCAAACTACACACTCACATGCATGCAGATTTCAAGCTTCTCACTTGATGTCTGTCATATTGTATATTATAATGTATATTGCTTCTATTGTCCTCATTTGTAAGTCGCTTTGGATAAAAGCGTCTGCTAAATGACTAAATGTAAATGTAAATATATTGACCATCTGTATATTGATTCAAAAACATTATCCTATATTCATCAAGTATTCTTCACAACTGATCATTTTCAATCAGACACAGTTGAACTCTTTAGAGATTTTTTTTCATAATCAACAAACCAACCCGTGCTTGGCAGGATTCGTTTTTTTCTTTTCTGAAATTAGATGCAAGTTACACAGAGGGGAAAATGTTTGAGATGCAACATCTGCGTGTTTAGTAGGGGGGATTCGATATGAACGAATTGGTACCACAGTTGCCTGCCTCCATTGTTTTAGCTGAAGGAATTATACAAAATCATTTAAATAATTTGTGCTATCAATTCCCGATCTTGAGGGTCAGTTTATGCTAGTTAACAGACAATACAGCAGACTACTACAATCTGCCATTTTTGATTTTTTTTTTTTTGCACTGAAATACTGATTGTGCACAAAAAGTAGCACAAGTGCTTAGTGAATTCACCCTATAATGATTAATCTGTGGAAAACTATAGACACCCATTTCTGAGACAGGATTAAAAATAAATAAATAAATAAAATATAAAAGGTAATTGCCACTTTTTATCTCACAATTTAGCTATTTTCTATATAAACCCAGTTCTTAACTTTTCTTGCAAATCTTAGTTTACATTTTATAAATCTTACTTTACAATCTTGTATATCTGTTTTCTTTTTCCTGCCACAGATTGGAATAAAGGTAATAGTAAACCTTTTATCTTAAAATTCCAATTCCAATTATGACAATGACAATTCTGACTTTATATCTCGCAATTCAGAATTGTGAGAAAAAAGTCTGAATTGTGAGATGAAGAAGTCCTGAGGTTTTAAAATCCCATGACAGAAATGGGATTCCTTTGCAACTTAAAATAAAAAAAATGTTTTCTATTGGTTATTTTTGTCATCTGTCATTAGTTCCCTATCTGTCGGTCACTCATCGTGACGACATAGGGGGTTTACTTGAGAGCCCCAATCTGCTCTGACTTTCAGAGAAAACACCAATGAATTTTGGCTAGTAGTTTTTGCATACCTGAGCCACTCCCCGTGCATACGGGTATAAATAGGCGACAGGTGCATCCACTCATCAGACCAGAGGTACCCACATTCTCGCAAAAAGAGCAATTTCCTTTTCCTCCTGGATATCAGGCTCGTGGGTTAATGGTTTGCAGCGGATGACCAGAAGGACGCTTACTTTCATGTCTCGTTCTTCGAAGTGAACTTCTTCGGCGAGTGAAGAGTGCCTTGTGTTCGGGCCGGCCTACTCTCACATTGTCCTGAGACCCTGGCCTGGATATGTGCCAAGGTTCCCACCACACCCCTTTCGTGATCAGGTGGTGAACCTGCAAGCACTGCCCTTGGAGGATGCAGATCCAGCCTTGGCATTGCTATGTCCCGTAAGAGCTTTGCACATATACGTGGACTGCACCCAGAACTTCAGAAGCTCTGAGCAGCTCTTTGTCTGCTACAGAGGTCAGCAGAAAGGGAAGGCTGTCTCCAAGCAGAGGTTGGCCCACTGGATAGTGGATGCCGTTGCCTTGGCCTGCCAATCCCAAAACAAGCCGTGAAAGCAAGCTCTCTGGCAGATATCTGTAGAGCTGCGGGCTGGGTGACACTGAACACCTTCGTGAGATTTTACAGTCTCCGTGTTGAGCCGTTTTTTCCCTGTGTGTTGGGTAACAGGTAAGTGGTGGGAAGAGCCGGCTGGTGTCACGCTTGCTGCGCCATTCCCCCTCACCCGGGGATGCGAGCACCTTTTGCTCCTCCAATAAGTTGCCTGGACGGCGAACCCTGGTTGAGTATCCTCCAGCACCCCCGGCAGTCAGACTGGGCGGAGCAGTCTGACGCCAGGCCCAGTATCGGTGTTAGCTTGCCCGGGTTTCCGGTCAGCCCCTTTACTGGGCTAGGTGTCCATATGGCTTGATTCCCTGTGGGCGATATCATATGTGTATTCTTCCACGGTAAGATTTCCCTCTCAGTGAACCCGTGTCTTCACTTTGACAGACACTCTGTCAGTCTCTGCTGGCAGCCATTCCGCCCTACTCCTAGGTAGGACCCATTCCATATGTAGTACTGTCCCAGGCCTGGGTCAGTCCATATCAGTGTCTCCACATGATACCGCCCTACGGGCAGAATGTGGTCTCCGTAGCACCCTTCTCTGGAAGTTTCGCTTCCCCTTCGTTACTGCCAAGCTGTAAACAACAAACAGGAAAGGCGTGAAGCACCTTTCATGAAGATCGAAATCCCTTTTCTTAAGAAAAACAGCGGCTTGGCTATCTCCAGCAGCAATGTAGTCACCTTTTGGTCCCTGCGGGTGCCACGGTCAGCGAATTTGCACTGGGGCGTTGGGAAGGTTACGACCTTTGCGTAGCATTTGTCTGACACGCCTGCATCAGGGAATGAGGGTTACGTACCTACGTACCTTAATCAAGTGCACTGAGCCTGTCTCAGTATTGTCATCAGCATCAGCAACACTTTATCAAGAATTAATGTTCTTAGTTGATTTTCTTAGACAGTTCATTACGAGCTGGCGAAAAGTACTTTTGGCATTAGATAAAATCAATTAGCCTTGTTTTCAGCAAATAAAACCATTCTGAGCTCAAAAGTACCAGAGAGTAATTCAAATAATGGAATGGCCAGTGCTGGATCTGTTTGTGTACTTTTGTACTTAATTAGAATGGACTTTCGAGGAGTTCATGCGTTCACTTGAAACTTGCATGTTGCTATCCAATGACATTTTCTTACCTCCTTGACTTGTGGTTGTTTATTTATCAGGGATATTTTGAAGGCCTTTTAGTATTTTCTTAAAGGCTTTACTTCTGTACTTATCAAATAAACTGTCAGCATCTGTTATAGGGTTGCTTTTTATTTAGTTTCATTTGTCCAGGAAAAATTTTGGCTTTACCTTTGACCTCAGAAAAAGTGATGGCCGTTTGTTTTGTCCTAAAATGAAACTTTCCATGGGCATTTAAAATATACATTCTGACCAGTATCACATTTCCCTGGTATAGAAACAAAATTTTCACAGTCTATCTTTGAATAACAATATGCACTACATATACTGTAATCCGTCTTCTGCACATCACTCCCCACATGCTTTATGCTTTTGTCTGAGATGAAAATGACTTGGAAATGAGCACCAGATATTAATTCCTGTCAGTAAAATAGCCTTATAGAGTTAAAATTAAAATGTGTTTTATAATAGTATGGTTTGAAAGTTAAGAGCATTTAATGAAGTGGACAAGGTCTTATCTGTTCATTCGCTGGACAGCACATGGAGGCCCACTCAGTTGTATGAACAATATATCTTCACTGACAAGCTTCTTATTACATTTCCAGCCAATGGTTCATGCAAACTAATTTCAATATTTGAGTGTTAGGACCTTCAGATAAGATAGCCTTGCGGTTTGCACATTATGCAGATTATATGGCATAATATATTAGAGCTCAGCTGAATCACGGCCACAGAAAGCAACTGATGAATTGGTAATTCTATTGTGCAGCAAAACTGTGTATATGATTGTGTATGTAATTACACATTCATAAAGCATTTTTCCCTCCAATAGTAAGAATACTTTGCTGAATAATTTGTATAAGTTGAAAGGTCAAATCTGCTCAAAATCTGTATTGAAATCCAGAGAAATAGCAATGTTTGATTTGTGAACTTTTTTAAGTCAGATCTTTTCAGTATATTATTTGATAAAAGTTTAGGAAACATGTCTGAATGAACTGTTCATGAATTGGTCTATTGTGATTCTCAAATTCAACCTACTTGTTAATCGATCCAGTCGTAGAACAGCTCACTAGAAGGGAAGATAATCAATCTTCAGTCTGTTCCTGACACAAAGCCTATTGCTTGAGTTGATAATACTTAAATATAGATTGAAAGTCTTAAAAGTAAAGGTTCTTTATTGATGGTTCCATGAAGGCTATTTTAACATCCATATGGGCTTTCACAGATGAGGAACATTTTCATATACAGTAGTTCCTAACTATTGGTGGAAGTAGTGTGTTCACACCACAGGAACTGGGAATGATTTTGGTTATAGGAACATCTTTTGGGGGACTAAATTAGCTTCTTCGAAATAGGATCCATCCCAGCACAATAGAAACTACTGATATAAGTGTACTTTGGTTGCTGATCACATGCTGTACAAAACACCACCACCCTACAGTTTTAAAGCCATGTAAACACACAGTTTAAATATACTTACTACATAAACTAACTCCATGAACATGGAAAACAGCAATAGATTGACCGACGTCGAAGTCAAGGCACTTCTCTGTCCCCCATCAGTTGTTGACATTGTCAAATGGTGCGCTTAAATGACACTGACTTTTCATTTAATTCATTTCATTCATTTAATTTTATTATGTATTTATAAAGCACATTTAAAAACAACTCAATGTTGACCAAAGTGCTGTACAGATCAGGAAACTCTAATAAAATACAGAATCTAAAACAATCTATAAGACAACATATAAAAAAATAAAAATTTGAATAATGCATTAAAGACCCACACTTAGAAGATGTGTTTTAAGTTTTGATTTAAAAGAGGAGAGTGATTACACCATTCGGATCGATACTGGGAGGCTATTCCAGAGTTTAGGGCCCGCTATCGTGAAAGTGCGGTCTCCACGATGTTTTAACCTCGATCTGAACAGAAAGCACTCCAAGGTTGCCAGATCTAAGTGCCCTGGACAGATTATGACATTTCAGAGTTACTGGTGGTGCAAATGTAACCAGCAAAATGTCCCTTGGGGAAACTCAGAGGGACTGTCCTGGTGGCTAGTTCCTTTCACTTAATGGTTCTTTGAGGAATGCAAATTGGTTCTTCTATTGCATCACTGAAAAAATCCCCTTTTAGAACCTTGATTTTTAAGAGTGTAAGGACCACTTCTATACTCTTATGGTGTTTTTGCATTTAAAAAGGAAGTCATTTGGGTTTGGAATGACAAGAGCATAAGTAAACAATGACATAATTTTCATTTTTGAGATTAAAATCATGCACTCCTCAAGAAAAATGTTACATCTGGAAAACCTCATACCCTTTTTGGAATGTACTGTAGATGTGAGTCCCCCATAAGTTCCAGTGCCATGTTTCAGGTATTTATTTATTTTTTATTTTTTTACACAATCTGTGATAGTGTATTTTCCAAATAACATATTATCCTCAAATATATCAGAAACCTTAAAAATGACACCCTTCTGCTGACTGAAAGTTTTACAGCAGCTTACCTCTCCTTAGTCATCTTAACTTTTTATTCTCTATTAGCTGAAGTAAAATTGCTGCCAAAGAAGGTATTGCAGAACAGAAGGAAGACTGCTGTTTGTTATTTGTTGCTGAGACATCAACTCTGTAATATATCTCTCCAAAATACAGCAAATAAGTTTTATATTTAGTGCAGTGAATCCAGAGCTGCATCAGACCTTGAATGTAACAGCCATTTTACTCAGACAAAATAGAAACTGAAGAACCACTACACTACCAATCATGCTTCAGTAAATGATTCAGGGCATTGCTAAGATATAGCTCTTGAAATGATTTTTTTTTTTTTTTTGGTGTAATGGGGCTGCTTCTTCGCCCATCCACATTTTAAAATGAGAATCATTTGCTGTGGCATGTTGTTAGGTATTTTCATTACTTTCTTAACAAGAAGCATTGCTTTCCCCTCCATATGTACAAGGATATGAAAATTATGTTGATCACCTGAGTGTCATTTCCATGCCTAGTTTGAATAATCAACAGCATATTCAGGTTTGCATATGCAATCGATGTTAAATGAACAACAGTACTGAAAATGACAATGCTCCCATCAGCATAATTTTACAATGGCACGTCTTATATATAACTGTTGTCTCACTATGAGTTTTTTTTGTGTGCCAGTAATATGCAATAGTAAATGAGTGCTATCAGAGATCATTTTCATTTTATGACTTTTTTTTTTAGCCGTAATTTCAAAACCCTTGATTGTATGGAATTATTAAACTGACTGGTCGATTGATTTTTATAAATAACAGCTGTATTCAGTATGGCATTCAGTAAATGGAAAAAAGATAGAACCACAGGTATCATGCTATTAGTGTCATGACTTCGGTCTGATCAACAGCTTGTTGTTGTTTTTTTGTCTGTTTTGACAGTTCGCCATGTGCTCATTGTCTTTGTGGTTTCCCTCCCCATTGTTATCTTATTAACTACTTTAGCTGCCGTCACACCTGTGACTTGTTAATTCCTTAATTCTCCCTATTTTTAAGTTCCCCTCGTGTGTAGTCTTGTGTCTGACAGTTGTGGTGTGTACACGCTACTCTTCGTTCGTGAGCTACTACCAGTCTTGTTGTGTTTTTGTCCTGCCGTGTTTCATAGGCTCCAAGTACAGTTTAGTGTTTTCAGTTTGTCTTTTCTGCTCGCTCTCTGCCTCTCGTTTCACCAGTTTTGGTGATTACCTGTGATTACCAGAACCGCGTGTCGCGGCCTCTCCTCTCCTGCCCCTCTCGGCACACTCAAGAAGGAACTCTCTGTACACGTCAGTACTGACGCTGGGACCCTGTGCACTGTTCTCTCTCGCTACTCTGATGTTGCGTCAGCACTGACGCTGGGACTGTGTGCGCTGATCTCCCTACGCCTTACCCTCTCTGCCTCGTGGAGTGACTGGAGGCTCATCTGGACTGTTCCCCTCTTCCTGTCTCTAATCACGGCCCTGAATTACGGCTTCTGGTCTGCAGTACCAGCCGAGTTGAGTTTCAAATAAACTGGAATTGAACCTGCAAATTGAATCTGTGTTTTTCCGTGACAATTAGAGGTTATTTGAACACAGAGGTTATTTAATGACCTTTTTTTATGTAATTTCTTGATCATATTGATTATTCAAAATAAGTTATATTCAGTATGGTATACAGGCTATCCAGGTTGGCTGAGCTGTGCTTATTTTCTTAAATAAATGCAATATCATTGATGCTGGTATATGTTACGTAACACTGTTGAGGAAGCACGAGTAAATGAGAACTGTCTTTAATCAAGGAAACTCAGGCAATAATCCACAATAGGAGCTTGAGCCAACACACGTAGAGAACGAGTAGACCTGACAAAACACAAACTGAACAGACTAGGGGTGTGTCCGAAATCGCCCCCTATATCCTTAAAGAGGGCACTATTTGAGGGAACAGCCATTTTTAGTGGTGTCCAAAACCATAGTGGACGTTCTCGAGTGCACTCATTCAATCACACAATGCACTACAAAAACGAGTGTACAACTGGTGCACGCTCAACGGCTAGAGAATGCCCATAATGCACCGTGAGAGTCATGCGCCGAATGAATTCCCGCATCTCGCCAGAAGATGGCTCCCGCAGCTGAATAATCAATCCGTTAATTTTTACAAAGCGCTCATCCATGGCTTACAGCATAATGTACAACACGGGTATAAATTAATTGTAAATTGATTATTAAATTGTTTGATTAGGGTTTATACATAATTTCCGTGACAGAGTTCAAGATAAATCCTTTAATCTTACTACTGGAGCTGCTAGTTTGCTAGTTTCAACTGATTAATAAACAGCAAGCACAAACTATGCAAAAGCAGCATTCCTTCCGGTGCACTCAGTGTCCGAATTCACTACTCGTTTTCATTCACTCCTTCTAGTGAACTGAATTAGTGACCTAATGTAGGGAATAGTGAATGAGGGTATAGGGGGCGATTTCAGCCACAGCCTAGGACTTTTAAACACAGGAAAATCAGGGGAAAACAGGTGACATCAATGGAACATAATCAAACTAAACGAGGACAGGACCATGACCAAATAAGGAAACACAGGAAGGACTACGGGGGAAAAACAGGTCAAAAAGTCTGACAGTATAATTGTTATTTCAAAACATTATTTGAAAATTAATTAGTTAAAATATTTCTATTTATGTGGTAGTTTGCACTGCTTAAATGCTACACAAACTCTATGCAGTCTATGAAATAATTTTCACAAACAATGCACTTTTCTCACAAGTGGTCCTTCTGGTCCATCTGGTTTGCATCCAATATTTTTCAAATTACAAAGGAAGAAAGGTGGCACTTGATAAATATACTGGATTATTTTTGTCAGACTGCAGCGGCAGCCAGTGGTATTTTTCTCAATTCATATGTGACCCAGGACCACAAAACCAGTCTTAAGTCGCTGGGGTATATTTGTAGCAATAGCCAAAAAAACATTGTACGGGTCAAAATTATCGATTTTTTTTTTTATGCCAAAAATTATTAGGCTATAAAGTAAAGTGTTCAATGAAGATATTTTGTAAATTTCTTTCCATAAATATATCAAAACTTAATTTTTGATTAGTAATATGCTTTGCTAAGAACTTAATTTGGATAACTTTAAAGGCGATTTTCTCAGTATTTAGATTTTTTTGCAACCTCAGATACCAGATTTTCAAATAGTTGTATCTCGACCAAATATTGTCCTATCCTAACAAACCATACATCAATGGAAAGCTTATTTATTCATTATGTATAAATCTCAATTTCAAAAAATTGACCCTTATGACTGGTTTTGTGGTCCAGGGTCACATGTAGTTTTGGGCCGAGGCCACAATGTTGTTTCTCCAATCACGTACTTCCCCTGTGTAATGAGGTGTGAAGAGACTAAATATTTGGTGGTCCCAAAATGTGCTGTTCAGATCAGAAGATTTCTAATAATATTAATGTAATCAACATCAGATATTCCTGTCTGTTATTAAGTTAAGGCTGGTACTCCTTGAATAACCTAGAGGGATATTATTGTTTTGCATAATCTGCTCCTCGATTCCACACTAATATTACTTTTAGTGAAGTAGATTTATATAGCCACTTCATGAGGGCTGGCAGAACTTTTAAGAGTGACTAGTATAGTCATATAAGATGTTCTGATGTTATATGTACTCCTTGACATCTGCTATTGAGATAAATGTGAATGCTTATGGATAGTTTCTCCTGATATTATACACCTTATTGTCATTGAAGAGACTCGACAAGTATGGGCTGAAATGAAATCAGTTTCAATTAAATATGTTAATATACTAAAAGCAACAAACTTTTTGTCCAGCTCTTATTTTCGGCTAAAATTTTTCATGAGAGCATTTTACATTAAAAAAGCCTCAATATAACAGATGCTGCTGTTATGCGCAAGATCCAATTTTTAAGAACTGAGTGAGAGATTTAACCAATCAGAGATTTAGACTTTTATTAGACTTGGTTGTTCACCAAAGTCTCAGCAATCCTGCCTAACAGCTTGTCACAAACATTTTCCTCTGACAAAGAAATATTTGCTTGACATCATGATTAGAGTAATTGCCTAAATGTGGTTTAAAACTAATGAAGATAATAGACAAGTTGATTTTTAAGGCTTATTTTCTGTCATATTAAGTCAAGCTTCAAATAGGAGCAGACCATTTCACTCTTGTGATGTGGAATGGCTCACACTGCTGAACATGTGAAAATATGCTCTCCACAACATCATGTGGGTGCTTTATCTATTGTGGTCTATGGAGAAGCAATTACAGTGATTTACTACAGACACGGATTAAACCTAATTGAGCATTATGACATGCTATCGGGGGAGTGTTAATGAGTGGTTGTCGTCATGGCATAATGGGAAATCAACCATTGAGATCTTGTAACTGGTGCAGCTACTAAAACATGTAGCATTGATTTGACTCCAGTGTTCAAATGTTCAAACTGGAATTTTTTTCATTGTATATATTTGAAATATGTATATATTTCTGTATGAATTTATGTATTTTAAAAGTACATGTTACTTTTTAAATTCATTTTTCACATTTTAATGTGTATTTGATATTGAGCTATGTAAATTTACCACCTAAATTTACTTTATATCTGCATGAATTTCATTCTGGTCCATTGCTGGTTTAATTGATAATGCTATTGGTTTGTTAACCTTGTTGACTCTCAATAATGCTATTGTTGCACCATATGTGCAATGCATGCTACATTACGTAACTTTTATGTCCCTTATGTCATTTCTAACATCAGTGTTTTCTGACATCGAAGTTTCGCATTGACCTTTAATTCGGTTTTCTGTAAATGTTATTCCAAAAATAATCCTGCTAGGTTCCTACTCAAATATTTTGCACTGAAATAGGAGCTTTGATTAATGATGCATGAGTTTCAAACAGTACAGCCCCCTTCACTGGACCATCATAGGAGAAATCTAATATTGAACATATGGTAACAAACTTAAGGTATTGGGCAGTAAACAGTGACTGTGCCTCCAGCAACTCTATATTTGTAAGGAGCTGTCAAAACGCACATCAATTATTGATTAATATGTTACTTTTTGACTTTACCTTTTTTTTTGCTGCAACTAAAGAAAAGGTTTGTTTGGTAATTGATTATGTTTCTTGATGATTTATTTCTTGCAAATGCATTCTGGTTGTTATGGTATGTGAGTGGTGAACAGAAGATGTTATTTTGGCAAACGTGTCTAACTATGTATAACTGTTTCATTTGGTGGGAGACCTGTCAATGAGCCATAGAAGATCACCATATGCGTCTTGTGAATTTACAGACATAACACCAGTAGTTAGTAGCAACAGTGTTGATTCAGATGTTTTAAAGCTTCTCATAGTTTATTCATACCCTATGAGTCATGCCTCAAAAAACAAATCTACCAATTTGAATATGATGATTGTGTTTCATCTTTGATCGAGCTGTAGATGGATGACTGTTCTTTGTCCACATACAAAGTTTGGAGTGCTCACACTTTCGGCCACTGAGAGGACCCTGAAGCACAATGTTGTTGCTGGATGGGTCAGGCCAGCAGTACGTCAGCTCTTTAAAATGAACTGCAGGTAGTGAGGGCTGCACGAACAGCACGTACACCTGCTCAGAGCAATACACGTGAACTTCTGCAGACCTGCACATACAGGGATGTATTTGCCTGCATCTAAAAATACATTGGAAATGCCATTCATATGGAAATAGCCTCTTTTAAGATGTTTACAAATGCGGAATTGAAATTAGTTTTGATTTTGAAATTTATTTGATTTGTGGGGCTTAAACTTAAATATGTCTAGGTCCTATAACTATCATTAAAAACTAAACTTAAAAACTTAAAAAAAAATAGAGAATTTAAAAAAATATATGTTTTAGTGTTAGGAAATGTTTTGGGATAGTATTTTTTGGTGACACTTTAGTATAGGAACCAATTCTAACTATTAATTAGTTGCTTATTTGCATGCCTATTAATAAGATATTGGCTGTTTATTAGTACTTAGAAAGCACATACACTGAGGTTTTTTTGCAAACAATTTATTTTAGCTACATTTAAATAAAAAAAAATGGAAAGTTATTCAACTAAATTGGTTTATTTAAAAGTGAAACCATTTGTCTTTAAAAAAAAGTAAATTCAATTAATCATTTTTTCAGTGTATTACGCATTAACATATTCTATATCCTCAATCCTACCCAATACCTAAACTTAACAACTACCAGACTAACTATTAATAAGCAGAAAATTAGGAGTTTATTGAGGCAAAATTCATAGTTAATAGCGAGAATTGGTTCTTAAAATAAAGTGTGACCCGTTTTTAAATATGCATCTTCTAATTTAAATATTAATAATTAAAAAATATATAGTCTGGTGGGCAGTTTTTGCAGTACTTTTTAGTGCTTTGTATTCAGTTATGCTACTTTGTTAATCAATTAAATCAAACATTATCATTAGAAATATATACGAAATACATTTTTGAATAAATGACAAAGCTGTGTACAATTTTTTTTTAAACAGTACTTTTTACTTGGTTATGTTAAAGTTTAATTAAAAATTAAACAATTCAGTAGTTGGTTGTGACCTGTTGTCTTCTCTCCAAGTGTGACTTTATTGGGCTCTATAACTGGTTTATCCATTCTCCTCACTGCATCGTCAGATCTATGCTGATCTCATTCAGCAATTTCATTATTCCTAAATTGGCCTCCCAAAGATTATCCTCAGCTCATCGTCTGCTCTTCACACAGCTCCTCCATTCACCTCAGCTGAGCCATCCACACATACCATAAATTCAGTCTTAAATCTGCTCTTTTCATCTCTTCGGTCGCCAAGACCAGTCATGGGTGGACTGTGTTGTGGAATAATTGCGTGCTGGTACCGGTCCAAAGCACACATACTTTTTCATCTTATAAGGATTGGACTGCATTTCCCCTCCTTGTTCGTGACCCTGTAGTGGATGATTGGAAGGCAGTGAGCTCCTCTAGAATAACAGCAGTAATCAGGAAGCCCCTGTTAACCCTTGCCCCGGCCGCTTTGCTCTGAGCAAAAACCCGCGTGATGGATGATAGCCTACCTGCTTTTGAAATGACATGTGAGGGGAGATCCGAAATATCTGAAAAACAAGTTTTGATTGTTTCAAGCTGCGTATTAAGTGGATGCCAAATAATATGAAAACTAAAGGCAAAATGCCACATACAACATCCATTATTAAAGTAAGAAACATTTTTGGAAAGTAGAACTGCTTAAAAGACGAACTTTCAAATAGCTGATATTCTCTGTCTTTTGTTACATACTTTTTTCACTTTTGCATTTAAGTTGTACTTTTTGTCCCCATAATGCACTTTGAATTCCCCAGTCAGCCAGAGAACAAAAGAAGAAAGGCCTCCCTCAAGGCGAGTCTGTTTAAACTCAGTGCGCAGACAAAACTACCGCTTCAAGCTTTATAAAACGCCATCATGCCATCATGCATATGGTATGTAACGTTCCTGGTGATTAATGATTGAACGATTACAAGCACTAATGATTAGCGCTTTAATTATTGCTGTGAAATTGCTCCTGGTGATGAGGATTTGATGAAGCCGCTCATGTTCATACAGACAATAGTTTTTTCAGTGTTGGTAAACTCTGCCACATTTTTGTTCCTCGTTCATTTGGTTGTATGAGCAAACTCACAAAGCGGTGATCCAAATATTTGGGGCCTAATTTATAAAATGCACATACGATTGGATTCATCTCATGCTGAAAGACAATCAGGATTTATAAGAGCAAAAATGTACATGAAGTTACATGAATTGACATGAAATGTTCTTATGCATAATAATTAATAAGCTATGTTGGATTTTTTTTTTTTAAGTTGTGATTTTAAAAATCACAACATGCATTAACACACAATATGCATTACTATTATATATTATAATAATTATATGTTTGAATGAGTTGTTTGAATCAACTGTTTTGTGGTTTGTCACTAATGCATCAATTGTATATGAGTTCCTGGGGGAAAATACATATATACAAATTGTATAATAATAATAATAATAATAATGTTTTGCATGCATGTACATTTTATGAATCATTAATCTGAACATTTTGGAAATATGTGTAGATTTCAAACTTAGAATTATTCTATGCATGTCTTTGAAGACATTTTAGCCCAGGTTCCTCCAGGGGTGTCTCTGTAATTTGCTTTGGATAAAAAGGTGTCTGTTAATGGCAAAATAAATATTTTGGTGTCTATATCTTGTTTCCTCCTGTTGCTGTGGCATCCCAGATGATTGCATGCTTTTGTCCACTATATCCTTTTTCATCTCATTTCAAATTGGCTCAGTGTGAAAAAAACAATTGAGTCCTGCACCAGAAGGACTTCTATCAGTGCTGCATTTCATCAAGAAAATGGTCATTTCTTAAAAAGAAAATAATAATAATAATAACCTTGAAGTTATTATATGCTTCTGAAGGTTCATGGAAATGCTGTTCGCTTGCTGATTAATCATAGAATTTGTGGCTACCGACTAAAATTATCAAGGACAACCCTGCAGAGTGAAAAGAACAACATATGAAATCAGTGCCAAATGATCCCAAGTTCTATTTTGGGGTAGTGTTATCACACTGAGTGGAAGAGAGGGTTATAACATACATTCAATTTGAGTAGATCTATGTACCTTTATACTCTACAGTAATAATGTGCTCTGATGTAACGACTGACTGAGTTATAAAGGCTTGTGTGTTGGGTTATTTATATATCTGATATTTCTTATGCAAGGGATTTACGGTAGATTAATTGCAGACACTGTTCCCCTGCAGACACAAAGTGTCTTTCTCAGGAACACGGTGGTTCTGGGATTTAACAGCCTCCAATTATGAGCTTTAATTTGTAGTCAGGTTACATCACCAAAGATAAGGATTGTTAGGTAATGTTAACAAGATTAGGATCCTCACATCTTCCTCCTTCTCTTGTATCCTTTCTGTTTTATCCTTACTGTTGCACCATTTCCTTTCATTTTCCCCCCTTTTCTCATAGACCCATTTCTTTAGCATTTTTATTTTCATTTCCTCTTGCATCCTTTCTTCTTGCACCATTCCATTCTTTTTTCTTTTCTTTTCCCCTTTCCGTTCAGTTTCCTCTTACACCAGTCATTTCCATGTGTATGTCAGTGTGTATCAAATCGAGAGGCAGCTCTCAAACATTGGTGTGAAGACACAGCAGAAATCAAAACGTGCCACAGGAGTGGTTAAAGGAGATTGTTTGATCTTCTTGAAGTGGTGAAATATCCTGTCTTGATTGCTCTTCACCATCCCATTTTGGCATGCTGCCATCACTGCCTTTCATTACTCAAGAGCTTTTCTGAGGGATTTGTCTTGTTTTACTTCCAAAAAAACAAAAATGCAGGAAGGTACATATAAGGTACGCATAAAAATCGTGTCCGTACACTTAATTATACTGTATTACATGTTTGTGCAAAGATGAAACAAAATGTCCCTTTCAAGATGTATTTATACAGACGCAATGTCTTTAATGCCATTTTAGCTTCTGTGCCATTCATTTAAATGGATGTAGGAAACATCAGTCACAGACCCCAGCTGTGCCAAGCAAAAATTGAATAATATTGCATCACAGAGGGTTGAAAGTACAGGGTACATTTGTGCCATGCACTATACCATATGATGTTGTTTGTAATTTATAATTAAGCCTGAATATTAAATGCTGTGCTAGAAATCACCCATTCACATGTATAATTTGGTCAGTCTAACAAAGTCTTAATGTATACACATTTTAATAATGAATAATTTACCTGTGTTTTGATAGTCTGTGTATTTGCATAGTTACATATTAACATGCGTGAGTTGTAGTTATGAACTGATAGCCTGAACCACTCATCTGTGCTCTGAAGAGATTCTTTAATTTGATCTCAGGTCTCAAGAAGTATTGATTTCCTTGACGGATTTCTGCATGTTTCATTCCACATGGACAATTTCATCCATTTGAATTCAAGATGGAATAGTTTTTGTTATTCTATCTGTATGGTTTATTTGATTATATGAAATATTTCCATTTCACTCCCCTAAGTAAAAGTTTTACTAATGAGGAAAAGCTGCAGAACACATTTGCATAATATCCATTTTGTTCCGGGTTTCGTAATCACAGCCTTTTTTCTTTGTAAAGTATGTGCTCAACAATTAAATAGTCCATGCTTCCTTAGGGGTATGTGGTGTGTTATCATTTTATTCGCTTGTGTTTGATAACTTTATTTCATAGGTTTTTTTTTTGGACAACATTAATGAGCAATTCAATAGCTCCATTTATCCACTCTAAAATGCTTTGCGCAGACATTCAGTTGTCATAATACTTTCTTATTTCAAACTCCGCAAAGCTCAAACTCTCTCATTCTCTCATATTCACTCATATGTCAGAGATAGTGTAGAGTCAGCTGGTCATTACCGTAAAATAAACTCTGACATGGAGCACTGGGGTCTTATATTACCTTGATGGGGTTTATTTTATAATAATGACTGGCTTAATGTACATTAACCTGTTAATTATCCGCATTATCCTGACTCCTCACCAAATAAATAAATATGTGACCATTAAAGTGCCCCTATTATGCCATTTTTACGGTTCCTAATATTGTTTTGGGAGTCTCCTACAATAGGATTACATGCATGCAAGTTCAAAAAACGCTTTTGTTTTCTCAAAATATGCATTTAATATCACCTCATTTTCCAGCGATTCTCGAACGATTCGTTCCATGCAGTTCAAAGATTCAGTCTCTATAAACCCCTCCTTTCCGTGAGCCTGCTCTGCTCTGATTGGTCAGATGGCCTAGTCTGTTGTGATTGGTCTATCCTGCGGTGAATCCCGTTGAACTCTCCGAGATTAGAGAAGCAGTTGTCAGTAGAATTACGTGTTTGTGGGCGGGGTGAAGTTGTTCACGGCTGGCTAATGTGGAACATAGGCGCGCATTATGCAAATATGTTACCCTGTGACGTGTAGCCATCACGAAAGTGGGATTCGAATTACTAACGACTCGTTTCAGCTGTTCAGAGTCGATTCTTTATTTTGGGAGACAATAACTTTATTTATTGTGCACTTTCAGCTTTACAACTTTGCAGATAATTTACATTCACATACAGCTACATTACACACTGCATGAAAGGCAATATTGGAAATGGCATAATAGGGGCACTTTAAATTATAATTATAATTTAAATTATATTCAAATTGCACCTTTTTATTATCTTAAAGCTTCTGCTAAGAAAAAAAAATAGCCCATTACAATGCACAAAACAATTGGTTTTGCAACAAGAAAACAACACTGGAACAATACATTAATATTACTACTAAAGACCACCAAGGTTATTTTCACCCAAAAAAGACCTCACCTCTAAAAAGACAATATGTGACCCTGGACCACAAAACCAGTCATAAGGGTACATTTTTCGAAATTAAAATTTATACATAATCTAAAAACTAAATAAATAAGCTTTCCATTAATGTTAACTGGAATCTGAGGGTCCAAAACAATCTAAATATTGAGAAAATTGCCTTTAAAGTTGTCCAAATGAAGTTCTTAGCAATGCATATTACTAATCAAAAATTAACTTTTAATATATTTACAGTAGGAAATTTACAAAATATCTTCATGGAACATGATCTTTATTTAATATCCTAATGATTTTTGGCATAAAAGAAAAATCAATAATTTTCACCCATGCAATGTATTTTTGGCTATTGCTAGAAATATACCCCAGGGACTTAAGACTGGTTTTGTGGTCCAGGTTCACATATGTCATTATTCATCTTATGTTGATTCAGTTCAATAACAGTATCAATGCTGCAAAGTTAGTCAGTTATGAAATATGAAGAAGGCAGTGTCACGATTCAGCTCAATTCAGTTCAATAACAGTATAACTGCTGCAAAATTTGTCAATTATATTATAGTCATTCAAGTCATTCAATCATTCAAGTCATACAGTCCTTATTGAGACCTGGATAAAACCAGAGGACACTGCTACTCCTGCAGCACTCTCCAATAATTTCTCTTTTTCCAACTCCCCCCGTCTGACTGGAAGAGGTGGAGGTACTGGTCTGCTTATCTCTAATGATTGGAAATTTAATCCTTTACCATCTCTGAGTATCAACAGCTCATTTGAATCACATTCAGCCATTATTACCCACCCTCTTAAAATCCATGTTATAGTTGTTTATCGACCCCCAGGACCACTAGGTAACTTCGTGGAAGAATTAGATGTGCTGCGCTCAACCTTTCCTGAGGATGGTACTCCCCTAGTTATGCTTGGAGACTTCAACATCCACCTAGATAAACCTAAAGATCTGTAAAATAATCCATGTGACATCAGTTCAACCGCAATTATATGAAGCTATGAGAATAATTTTGTGCGCAAAAGAATAAAAAAAACACTTTATTCAACAATTCGTCTCCTCCGCATCACCCTGTAGCGCCATTTTGGAGAGTATCAGCTGCTGTTCTGTGTCAGAATTTTTTGTATTAAAAAAAAACCCTAACACTAGCGTTCTATTTTTATTCTATCTACTTGTTTTTCTTTGTGTGTGTGTGCGTGTGTGTGTGCGTGTGTGTGTATATATATATATATATATATATATATATATATAT
>NW_015505196.1:5463973-5495115 GCF_001515645.1 Sinocyclocheilus grahami | reverse complement strand
GCTACGTGTACTGCGTTAGGCTAACCGAGACTTGTCATTTGCACTTATATATTGTTGCTCTTTTGTTAGTTTTGATTGCTTCTATTGTCCTCATTTGTAAGTCGCTTTGGATAAAAGCGCCTGCTAAATGACTAAATGTAAATATAAATGATGAAATATGAAGGTAGATAGTGTCATTATTCAGCTCAATTCAGTTCAAGTTTTGTCAGTGCACTCAAATTGCAATCAAATATTACTGAAAATTACATGTCTTTTAAACACCAACTAAGCAAGCTAATGCACTCTTAAAAATAAGGTTCCAAAAGGGGGGTTTCACAGCGATGCCACAGAAGAACCAGTTTTGGTTGCCCAAAGAACAGTTCTTAAAATAACCATTTTTTCTTAGTGTGCAGAACATTTGAATAATCTAAAGAAATGTTTTCATTGTAAACAACCTTTCGTGGAATGAAAAGTTTCCATGGATGGTAAAGGTTCTTTGTGGAACCATTGATGCCAATAAAGGATCTTTATTTTTAAGAGTGTGGCAGTAGTGCGACCTAAATTAATGGACACAGTGTGGTTTACAATTAGTGGATTGATATGATTAAAAAATTCTTCCTGGAAGTAGATGGGAAGGATGAGTTGTACTCTATCCAGCAAGTTGAAATATGAATGTAGAGCAGCTATTTAGCAGGTGGTAGCCGACTGGCTTCTTCCAGAGACATACAGTATAGTACATTCAATCTTTTACCCAAATCCAGTATTACACTGTTAGATCTCATAGAGCAGGGTCATGATATTTTTCCGGCCCCTGTCTTCGTCAATATTGCCTCTGCCAGCAGCTAACCTCCATAAAAGTGTCCGGCTGACTCATCACAGCTGCCTTCACTGTTTTATCACCCCATGAACTCAACTCCTTAATCAAACTCCCACGGGGCATTGAGACTTCAGACTATACTTCAAACAGTGCTACAGAAATAGCTAAAACTCCCAAAGCCAAACATTTACTCTGGTATCTTACCTTTGTTAGGCGTTTAAAAGTGTGGATGTTTTGCCAACCACCATAAAACCTCACACGAAGAAGGACTTACATTGTGAGTGATGTTTACTTGAGATATTTGCTGCTTGCTCAAGTTAGTTCATTAAAATGAGCTAATACGACATTTAATGTGTAATCCCTTTAAATGTGCAAAACAGAAGTAGTACATAATTAATTTGTTGAAACCACATGAATAATTTTGTTGGTTTAAACAGTAGTAACCCAAGCAGGGGATTTCCAGTACTCGGCATGCTTTGCAAGGGACTGGATGGGGAGCGAAAAAAATCAAATTTAAATGCTATTTTATTTGTCTGAGCAAGATTGAAAAAGGAGAAGACTTAATAGTTGTTAATGTTCTGTTGTGCTTGGATTTAAATAAGTTTCCGTCGTATTTGTGGTTTTGTGAGTTACAATTATGGAGCTTGTGCTTATGTATTTTGTGCTTGTGCAATTTTATTCCAATGATTTGTTTTGAAAGGAATGTTGCTTTATTCAGAAAGAAATTGCCATGTAAATGTCAGTGGGATGACTAACTAGTCTTTTCTTCCTTGCAGTTTCCACCCACACCAAATAATGGGAATCGTAAAGAATTCAACAATTTCAGATTGTTAATGATTCAAGTATCAATTCGTTTATGACTTCAGATGTAAAAAACCTCCATCTGAGATTTTTCTTTAAAATGAACATTTTATCGGGTTCCTATTAAAATAACACGGTATTTATGAAAAATATGGCATTCAATAACTGATTAATACCTTTTCATTGCCATTAAAGTGAAATTACTGAGCCTAGGAGCCTTTTAAAATATTCATTTAAAATAAAATATCTCAGTCGGACTTAGAGGTTTTCACATCTGAAATCTTCAAATATTTTTATAAAATAAAATCCATAAATTATGAGACTATTTCAGTAATTATACATTTTTAAACCATTCTTGCCAGGGTTTTGTTTACATTACATAGATTTTAATGACTTTTACAGCCTTTTTTTAGAGGTGTCATAAATGCTATCTAGCAATTGACCTTAACTATTAAGTGGAAAACAATAACACATTTCATTCATGTATTTTTTATAACAAATTTGCTTACAAACTGCACAATATGTGTCTTTAACTACAGTCATATAAGCACGTTTAGGTCTCATAGTTAGTTGTAAGCTGTATGTGATTAATTCACTGAAAGGAAACTGTTCATTTGTTTTTAATTTGCTGAAATGATCCAACTCATGCTGTAATCACAATGGTCACAATCACAATTTTTTTTCTTGTATCCCAATGCTAATTACATGTGGTGAAGTTACATTTCATTTAGCATGCTAATGTGCGCTGTTGCTAGCTAATAGTCAATTGGAAGACATTCAGTAGGGTTCAGTAGAACTTGCTCTGTTCATTTAGGTTTCCAGCTACGCAAGGTGTTTGAGTAGAGTTCACAGTTGAATGTAATTTTAAAGGGTTAGTTCACCCAAAAATGAAAATTAGCCCATAAATTACTCACCCTCATGTTATCCTAGGTGTATATGACTTTCTTCTTTCAGACGAAACCAGTTGGAGTTATATAAAAAATTGTCTTTGATCTTTCAAGCTGTTTAATGCCACTCAGCGGGTGTTGCATGCATCAGTCCAAAAGAAGTTAAATAAAAAGCACCTCAACAAAGGCCTCCTGTAGTGATGTGTTTTTGTAAGAAAAATATCCATATTCAAAACGTAATAATCACTTTATGTCAGCTTGAACTCCCTGTTGTAAACGGAAGCAGTTCTGGGGGGATGATGTATGAGGTCAGCTTTGCGCATGCGCCGCTCAGAAGTGACACATGCGGAAACACAGCGGAGAGATCAAAACAAAACAACGGTCACTAATTAGAAGTACAAAACGAGGATTTGTAAAGAAGTATGTCGGAGAATTTTGATATAAGCCAAGAGGAGACTGGTTTTCCTTTGCTAAAGTAAGGAAACGTTGCTTCCTTTACTCCTGTTAACAAACATTGGTTTTCACGAGACTCACTGGCACATGAGCAGCGCTGACCTCAGAGGTCATTCCCCCGGAACGGTTTCCCTCTACAACAATGAGCGCAAGCTACATTAAAGTGATTCCTACGTTTTGAATATGGATATTTTTCTTACAAAAACGCATCGATTTGCTACAGAAGGCCTTCGTTCACCCCTCGGAGCCGTGTGAGACACTTTTTTTTATGGATGGGCAATTTTTATTTAACTTCTTTTGGACTGATGCATGCAACACCCACTGAGTGCCATGAAACAGCTTGATCAAAGACAATTTTTAATATAACTCCGACTGGATTCATCTGAAAGAAGAAAGTCATATACACCTAGGATGACTTGAGGGTGAGTAATTTATGGGCTAATTTTCATTTTTGGGTGAACTAACCCTTTAAGAAGACCCATTTCCTATGTGTGGAACCACTGTGAACAATTGATTCAGCCAAAGAATTTGCCTGCCAAGTGCCAAAATGAGACACTGCTACAATGCTTTCTACAATTTCTTTGGCACGGTCGACAGCAACATCCAGTTACACCTTTGACAGAAGCTGTACACATTTCCGGAGTTCTTTTAATAGATCAACATCTTCTTGGAGAAACGATGCTTGATCTGCCACTCTCCTCCACCCGTCTTCCTGGCTATCGCACAATTTCAGCTTCAATTGTGATGGCCAGGAGTGTTTTGTCTTTTGAAGTGCTACCATATGTTTTGTTCTGACACTTGAGTTCGGCTATAGTGTATTTAGAGCAGGGGTGCCCAACCCTGCTCCTGGCGATCGACTGTCCTGCAAAGTTCAGCTCCAACCCTAATCAAACACACCTGAAGCAACTAATTAGGGTCTTCAGGATCACTTAAAAATTAAAGGCAGGTGTCTTTGATTAGAGTTGGAGCTAAACTTTGCAGGACAGTCGATCGCCAGGAACAGGGTTGGGCACACCTGATTTAGAGTGTATTTTAGAGTCCAAGACACCAGCAGAATTAATAGGACTCCATATTCTTCCGAGAAACATGCATCTGAGGCCTTCTGGTGAAGTTGTTTTGCTGAGCCAGGTGCTTTTAAAATGTGTTTGGAAGTTGACGTAAAAACTTTTTCTCAGTGAAGCAGAAAGATGTAACGGTAGAGGGTAATGCAGGATCTTTGTGCGCTTTGATTAATTACCACTTGTTTGTAGCCATTGATTTGCCTTTTGTACATGAAACACCAATAAATTACTATAAAAGAAGCTTAGCACAAAGTAGTTAACTCAAAACAGTCAAATATAGATGCCTTCTTTAGTATCTATTAGTTTTAGCAGCATCAGAAAAGGACTCTGCTCATTTGCGAATGTTTAGGAACAGGAAAATCACAGGTCAAGAAGATCGGATCCAGATCCATGAATCCACATGAGCTCATGTTCAGATTGAGAGCGAGAACGGAGTATTGCATGACATGTTTTATACCTTTGTAGCCATAAATCTTGAAAAGATGTAATATGCCAGAGACAGCCTTGATATTTACTACCCCATGTTTTTAATTCAAATGAGCCAAAATAAAAATACTGACTACACAAGCATCTCCGAAAGTAACTGACCTTTTTTGAACCTTTACATATGAATCTTTGCAGATTAAATTGTACCTTATAAAATAGTGTCACCTAGAGGTGTATTTGTGAAATGGCTCATAATACATAGTGAAGAATGTCTCTATCTGCTGGTGATTGATGGTAGTACTGCATCAGGATTTTGTTTTGACCTTTTAGGAGGCCAGGGATGGGTAGAGTGGCAGAGTGGGTATCGCTTTCTTCATATTATATAAAATCAAGAGTTTGCATTTGACTGAGGCAATGAAAAATTTAGTTTAACATTAGCTTATTTAGCTGTGGTTGAATTTAATTTTATATACATCATTTATAATATATTTTTGTTCATTTTACATTATACATTTTGCTCAATTTGAACTTTTAAATTTATTCTTTCAACAGTGTGATACATTTATTTAATTTATTCAAATACATGTTTTAATATATCATAACTTATTTATATAAAGCACATATATATATATATGTGTGTGTGTGTGTGTGTGTGTGTGTGTGTGTGTGTGTGAATTTATTTAGTACAAACAAATAATCTAAAATAATCTCCAAATCAAATAGCAAGCAAACAATTTTTCCCCCCCAAAATAAATAAATATGAAGAGTTCAGATGCAAAAGCCTCTAAGTGCCATCTGAAATGTTCTTCTAAAATTAGCATTTTTATCAGACTCCTATGTTTAGGTTCAGTAATTTTACTTTAATGCCAATGTATAGGTCCTTTTCTATGCCATTAAAGTGAAATAAATTAACATAAATATAGGAGCTTGATAAAAATGCTAATTTAGATAAAAATATAAGATGGCATTTAGAGGCTTTTGCATCTGAATTCTTCATATATAAATCATTTTTTTTTAAAAGCATTGAACCTTTCAAGACAGATTTAACTGTCAATCACGTTGAGAAATTAAAATATCCTCTTATCGTATGATAACAGGCAAAAATAAAGATATTTGGCCTTGAAAAAAGTAAAAAGAAAGCTTTGACTTCTGTATTTTGTTTAAGATTATCCTCTCCCTGCATGCTGGTACAAAAATGTGATAGGTAAGCCTCATCACAGGACCTGAGACAGTAGTTGCCCTTCTGCATGCATGATGTCTTTTACTGCAAACTCATGCTTCAAGCTTGATTGCAGTTATCTGCTGCTTTACCCCTCTGTGCCAATGGCTGAGTCACAATCAGATAATTGCACACTTGTAAATGTCATGACTCATCATAAATACATAGCGATTTGATTTCTGCAGTAAATTCTAGTGATGGGACGATTGATACCGAGGCTCCGATCATACTCCGACGCAGTTTTCAAAGCACTATTGTATCACACACTGTGCCGATGCTTGTATCGAAATGACAATACCATGTGATTGATGACATTTGAAGCATTGAACGTTACGCAGTATCGAAGATCGGGACAGCTGGTTTGAAAAAAATCGGCCCTTCACATGACTCTTGTGTTTGACTTTACATTGACTTGGTTGTGTGTGTGTGTGTGTGTGTGTGTGTGTGTGTGTGTGTGTGTACACTTATTTGGGATTCAGTAGAATAGTTTAGAATAACCTCAACACCAGACAGAAACTGAATGCACGTCACACCTCTATTGCATTTTATCATGTTCTATAGCTGGGGTCTCAGAGACCCCGAACAGCTCACCCAAAATATTTTTGCTACTACTCACGTCAATTATTAATTATAATCACACACTTGTATATTTTATATTATTGATCAATATGTAAATCAGTTGACTGGACTACGCATGACAATATTAAAAACTTTTTCAAACCATCCTCTGGGTTAAGGCTAGATGGCATACAGCAAAAACTACTGGGCATGTGCACATCAGTATAGTGTAATTTTTCTCACACTGTACAACAATAATTACTATTTTTTGCATTATTGTAAGGGGTAGGTTTAGGGTTGGGGTAGGTGTAGACGTTAATAAAACACAATCTTATGGGTAGAAAATTCAATTTAACCTATTGTTAGCTTCCGGTTTTTGCTGTATCACTTCTAGCCACAGCCTATCCTCTGCTCCGCGATGTTTTGATAGATTTGGTGGAGAAACCAAGTCTGACCACTAGATATCACTAATGCGCACTGTGTTAAAAGCTTCGAGTAATGAACCGTTTTTCGGCACAATTTCATGAAAGCCTCAAACAGTTCCAAAAGCCTCGGTTTCCCATCACTAGTAAATTGCAATGCACTGTAAAAAAAAAAATAAATAAATAAAAGAATCCGTAAAAATACAGTACAATATACCATAATAATTTGAAGGAATTTGGTTTTTACAGGTGTTTTTCCGTATTTTTGAATTATGCTTTGCATTGTGGGAACAAGAAGCTCGGTCGATTATCGGCGCAAAAACAGTGCTAGAGCAGGCACCATTACTCACGGAGATAAGTCTCGGTCAAAGTTTCAGTTTAAAGTCGAATTTCAGGTTTGGGGAACCGTTCTTACACTTCCGTGGTATATTATTTTTTGTTAAATGTAACAAACTGTAACGTTAACTTAGTTGCTGTCTGGCTTGTTTGGCAAATGAATGTCGGAGCCGTCATATTCAACATTTTCAGCATACCGTCACATCTTACTCGACGTGGAGGTATGTCTTTCAGTGTGCTCACTTTTAACTGTTCGTTAACTTTTAATTGTTGTTGATGCGGTATATTTTTTACTGTGTGTCGTTTCAAGCATCCGGCATATTACTGAGGTGATGTTAAAGGTGCAATAGGTAATTGTCTTCAGAAACATTTTTTGTTATGCTGGTTGAAAGTCTCTTCACATCCCAATAGCAATCATTATGTTAAGTGGTCTAAATGTATTTATCTGTATTTATATATTCTGTGGAAGGCGTAGGACCAATAAATGTTTGTCCAATCAAAACGCTCGGTCCGAGTGTTTTAATTGGCTTTCCTACCTGCCTGTCAACGTATGTATCTGCGCACCCGGTTCGAGCAGACAGGATACGTCATCAGCGCATTCACGCACGCTGTGCAGACAGAGCGAGAATGGCAGACAAACATCAACAACCCAATCTTCCTTCCTGGTATTGCAGTACGTTTAAAGTTTTCTCACTGGTGAATGAATCATGATGTAGCCCAGTGGTTTCCAATTCCAGTCTCGCGCACCCCCGCTCTGCATATTTTGCATGTCTCGCTTATTAACACACCCAATTCAGATAACCAGCTCGTTAGAAGTGAGCTACGTGCATGAACTGTGTTCTGATCGCGTGATCCCTACACAGTGTTCATTGCTCCCTACTCCCTGAGCAGGGGAAAGGACTGGAATTGGGAACAGCTGATGTAGCCTATTGTCTCTGGTATTCTGCTCTTTGAGCGTATATACGTTCAGGGGAGTGACTTTGGACGGTGATTGCAGGGAGGGTGGGACTTTCGCTTTCAGTGCTATAAGGCTAAAGTTAACATTTTCCAAGATCTCCAACTGCACCTTTAAGCAGCTGTGATAACGTTAAATCTGAAGTGAGGTACAATGGTATTAGAGCACTTAATGCATTTAACAGAAGCTGGCAGAGGAATTGTCAAGAAAAGAAGAGACCATTTATGACTTTTTTATTTAAAAGAGATTAAGATACAACAAGATGCAGATCTGACATCGCGGAATTCTTCAAGGAAAACACTATCACCTTTTCTGCCAAACCAGGTAGGTTCAGACTTTTTATTGTCTTGTTTTTATTAAACACACACACACACACACGAGAAGTTAATTCGGTACTGGCACGCTGTCTGTGAACGCACACATGCCATGCCCAGTTTATGGCGGGGCCCCTCTCTGACCACAATAGTGGACAGAGGTTTGTTACATTTTGATTGGATCTTGGTGGACTAACATAAGCAAACTGTCCAACGCCATCAGGTAAAGATGCCAGGACAACAGCCAGACACCTCTTAGAGGGCAAGAAGAAGACCTTTGTTACAAAGCCCGGGAAGGACAGGACTTCTCATTGGTCAAAATACAGTTTCTGCCCTTCACCCCCCAACAGCCTGATTCCTAAGGTTTTGGCCTGTGACTGCCATAAAAATTCCTTAGGACCTCTGGATGCAGCAGCAGTGGGTGAAACAAAGAGAGATCACAAAGTTCCATCCAAATCCATTCATAAATATGTTCTCAAACCTTAAACTGATGCAAACTACAACACACACATCTCATACTTATTCAGAGAAATAAGTATTCTCAGTGACAGCGACGTGTAGTGCAACATCTTACACAAACTGTTTCAGCTGTTAATGGACAAATGAATGCATGCATGACAGTTCAGTCTTCTTCCATCATGTTTGGACTTAATGTGTTCGTAACATTGCCAAAGGTATTCTGCTTGTGGTTTGGTAAGTGAATAATGCATTGGTAAAGTTTTAGTGACACTTTTCTAAATGTGTGTTTGGACTATGCAAATAAGTTCCACAGGAGGAAAGAAGGGTGGGCCACACCGTGTCCCCCCCACTCTGATGGAAACAGCCAATCACAGCCTGGAAATGGAGAAGTGCCAGATTGCAATCTCCTCCTAATTGGAAAGAGATAAAGGTACCTTCCCAAAAGACACTCCTTGTTCTGAGTCTGAGTCCTGTCAGGGAAAAGACACTAATGGCGGTTTCCCACTGCGTGGTATGACTCGGCTCGGCACGGCTCAGTATGGCACGGCACGGCTCAGCTCGGTTTGCGTTTCCACTGCAGTTCAGTACCGCTTTAGAGTGGGCGAGATTATTCACATGTCATTATAGTTGCACTGCCTCTATTGCCGCGACTCCTGAAAAACGTTTTCATTCCGCGTCGCCCCATCAAGCTCTCGCTGGATCCGCTCCTCTGCTATCAACGAGGGGAACGCCTGTCCTTCCTCAACAGACAACGAAACAGACACTTTTTGGTTGTTAAAAAAGGTGCGCTCATTCAAAACAGTTGCGTTAGATCCTTCGCTGGCTGTGCTGATTTAAATCTAGCAGTTCTGTTGTGTTTGTGTCACAAGTTCAGTGGTGATGATTCTCACATTAGTGACAATTCTCTCCAGCAAATCTGTGATAAGCAGAGTTTACACGTCACATTTTGGTAACGGTACGGTTCACTTGGAACCTCAACCGAGGTGGTACTAAAAAAAGTACCAGGTACCAGGTAATGTACCCAGTGGAAACCCCCCCCAAAAGTGAACCGTACCGAGTCGTACCGTGCAGGACCATGCAGTGGAACAGCGCCATAACAGAGCAAGTTCTGAGTCTGAGTACTGCAATGGAAAAGACGTTAACAGATACACTGTTCTGAGTCTGAGTACTGTAATAAAGACGTTAACAGATACACTGTTCTGAGTTTGAGTACTGCAATGGAAAAGGCATTAAGAGATACACTGTTCTGAGTCTGAGTACTGCAATGGAAAAGGCGTTAACAGATACACTGTTCTGAGTCTGAGTCCTGTTACGAGGAAGACAGCAACAGAAACAAGCCATTCTGAGTCTCCTGCCTGCAAGGGTGAGACAATAGCAGATCAACCTCCGTTCTGAGTCTGAGACTGCAACACATCACCAACGTTCTGAACCTCTGGCCCGTGAGGGAAGAGGCAATAACAGATATCAAGTCCCGAGTCTCCAGCTTCGAGGCAGCAACAGATACGACCACGTTCTGAGCCTCCAGCCTGTGAGTAAAGAGATAATCTACGTACAGACTTCACTCAGAGTCTTTGTCCAGCGAGACAACAACAGATGCAGCACGTCCTGAGTCTCCATCCTAGAGAAACAAACCGGATCGACCAAGTTCTGAGTCTCTAGCCCAGACAGGCAGAAGACACACAGACATCTGCAACAAGGTTAAGCTCCGGCGGGCAAACCTTCACTCCAAGGTACCTTTGCTTGCATGTTCCAGGCTAAGGACCTTCTGCACCTACTCCAGGGCCACATCTGCGTATTCCAGATTCTAGGACCCTTTGGTGCTCCAGGAGATCAGCATCCTCCAGCACTTCGTGTTCAAGGCTGTTGAAACGGATTCCTGCTCCTTTCCCCACTGCATTGCTGCCAGCACAACCAGTGGATGAAGTCACCGCCATCGGACTGCTCATTCGACCACAGAGAACATAAATATCGCTAATCCAAACCTCTTCCAGAGACCTTGGCATTGCTAGATATTATCAGTATATGATTTTTCTAATTGACATTAGATATTATATAGCTGATTGCAGTTTATAGCAAACCTTTCATGTATTTGTTTGATGCATAATAGGGTTCTTCGCCTTATTTCTTTCAGAGTAGCAATAGTTTGTCTTTCCAGATAACTTAGCTCTGACATTGCAACACCCAACATAATCACTTGCATTTTATGCATCTTATGCACTTTATTCCTATTTCATTTATGGTATTAATTTAGTAGTTGTTGATTACTCATGTCTGTCTTTCGTTAATAACATCTATTTTATTACACTTGTGTCTTCCTTGTGTTGATGATACAGAAAGAGGTTCTACAAGTTAGAGATCCCACCAATCTTTCTTATGTGATGTATTCATAACCACACCTTAAGTAACATGTGATCCAAATATCATAACGTCATGGGTGACGAGAGTATCCATCACTACACTATTTTGCCTCCCTAGGTTGGCGAAAGCAAAATTCACTACACTTATATATATTGTTTTCTAATGACAGTTCCTAACTGCTGTTCTGCTGTTCACCCCAAGCACCCCCTGTATTCTTATAATGGGTTTGTATTCTGTTTTATTTATTAACAGTTTTTATTTACCATTAGGGATGTTCAATACTGACAAAAAATTAGTCATTGAGTCGTTTATTCAGTTGACTTTGTTACTGAAGTTGTTTGTGTAGGAAAGCAGGCAGGCAGGTGTGTGTATAAATATTCCTCCAATCAGTCCAATTTAACAATTTACACTGGATAATATCTTAATAACCTTTCTTTTTTTATTATTGTTGCACATTTAGGCCTTGAAGAAAATGTTGGACTCAAAATATGAGGAAGCCCAGATCAAGGCAAAGGTTGAAATGACATGTGTTTCCCCATCTATATCTGATGGCACAACAGTTTTTGTGTACACCAGCCTCCTCTGTACCCTGTGAGAGAGTGTTCTCAAAGGCAGGGGAAGTATTGTGCAAGAGGAGAAATAGGCTCTGCCCTAACAGTGTCAATTTTTTTTTATTTCTCAATAAAAAACAGTAAATAGCCCTTTTTTGTGCCCACATTCTTCTTCACCCAGTTACACAAGCACATTTAATAACCACATAAACCATTAATTCTTTGAAGTTACATTTATGTAGTCTCCTATACCAGATGAAGAAATAATACAAACAATGTTATTACTATACATATAGTTTTATGTCAATTACATGTCATATACAGGTCTTTTAGTTATAATAATTCAACAATTTCTCACTTACTGTGGGAACCCACAACACACTTAAAACAGTATTTTATTGTAATACATTGACTAATATTGACTTATATTACCATGAATTGCCACATTATGGTACATAAAAAAATATTATCAGCGTATGATTTTTATTTGTGCACTACAGAGTAAAATTGCATCAATGAGTGTTTCATCCAGTGAAGCTTCATCCCAGATACGGCTGTTGTACATTTTATAATCCACTAGATGGCACTGTAACTGATACTCCAACACTTCGAATATTTTCTCGATCCAGTTAGGGGAAAGCCTCATAGCTTCACGAGGATTAATTTCGCCATCCCTACAATCAACCATATACAGGTGCATCTCAATAAATTGGAATGTCGTGGGAAAGTTCATTTATTTCAGTAATTCAACTCAAATTGTGAAACTCGTGTATTAAATAAATTCATTGCACACAGACTGAAGTAGTTTAAGTCTTTGGTTATTTTAATTGTGATGATTTTGGCTCACATTTAACAAAAACCCACCAATTCAATCTCAACAAATTAGAATATGGTGACATGCCAACCAGCTAATCAACTCAAAACACTTGCAAAGGTTTCCTGAGCTTTCAAAATGGTCTCTCAGTTTGGTTCACTAGGCTACACAAACATGGGGAAGACTGCTGATCTGACAGTTGTCCAGAAGACAATCATTGACACCCTTCACAAGGAGGGTAAGCCACAAACATTCATTGCCAAAGAAGCTGGCTGTTCACAGAGTGCTGTATCCAAACATGTTAACAGAAAGTTGAGTGGAAGGAAAAAGTGTGGAAGAAAAAGATGCACAACCACCTGAGAGAACTACAGCCTTATGAGAATTGTTAAGCAAAATCGATTCAAGAATTTGAGTGAACTTCACAAGGAATGGACTGACACAGACGCATCAAGGAATTTGGCTGCAGTTGTCATATTCCTCTTGTTAAGCCACTCCTGAACCACAGACAACGTCAGAGACGTCTTACCTGGGCTAAGGAGAAGAAGAAATGGACTGTTGCCCAGATGTCCAAAGTCCTCTTTTTAGATGAGAGCAATTTTTGTATTTAATTTGGAAACCAAGGTCCTAGAGTCTGGAGGAAGGGTGGAGAAGCTCATAGCCCAAGTTGCTTGAAGTCCAGTGTTAAGTTTCCACAGTCTGTGATGACTGCAATGTCATCTGCTGGTGTTGGTCCATTGTGTTTTTTGAAAACCAACGTCACTGCACCCGTCACACTGCCAAAAGCACCAAAAGTTGGTTAAATGACCATGGTGTTGGTGCGCTTGACTGGCCAGCAAACTCACCAGACTTGAACCCCATTGAGATAGTGAATTGGTGGGTTTTTGTTAAATGTGAGCCAAAATCATCACAATTAAAAGAACCAAAGACTTAAAACTACTTCAGTCTGTGTGCATTGAATTTATTTAATACACGAGTTTCACAATTTGAGTTGAATTACTGAAATAAATGAACTTTTCCACGACATTCTAATTTATTGAAATGCACCTGTACTCTAGCAACACCCCAGCAACTGCATAGCAAGAGCCTAGCAACCACCCAGAATATCCTAGCAACCAACTAGCAACACTTTAGCAAACATCTAGAACATCTAACTGACCAAACCATTTATGATTTAAACATTTTTTCAATCTAGTTATTACAGTTTTTCTTACAGGTTTTTTTTAACACACATTTTTAAAACTTTACACACAAATCCAATAATTGCACATACAAAAGGCAAAATGCCTTGCATCTCTTGCAAAATGAAGCACTGCATTCAAAATATCAAAAACACATCTCAAAAGCAAACATTTGCAAACACCTTTTGTGTTACATAGAGAATTGTTCTCTAATTGTTCTTATTGATTTCATGTTATTATTACGGCTTACTGTATATCCATGATGAAAGTGGAGCGAGCGGTCGGAGAATCGGATCACCAAACAATTACGTGATGAATCTCAGACATATCCGGACGGGATTAGAATTCTCAGAGGACTTCTGAGTTACCTGAAAAGCAGTAATTATCTGATTCACAAACAAATGTAAAAACAATTTGTTAGTGAACTGCGCCGTGCTTTGTGGTTTTGACTCAAAAAGATCCGGTTCATAAGAGTGATTTGTTAATGAAGCCGACTACACTGGCACTCTGCGTGCGCATGCCTTATGTAGGCCGAGCGCTACATCAAAGATCATAGAAGATAAATGATCAGCATACGGTAAATAAAAAAGTACCTACACCTTGATCTACTTGACAGAGAAAATGTATAGTTTTTATTCTGTGTGAACTTCCATGTTTATGTTAACTCATTAAATTAACCATGTTTTTACTATAGTAACTAGTTTAACTATGGTATTTGCGGTAAAATCACAGTATCCACAAATGTACTATTCTCTCACTATAGTAACCATAATAATGCTATTTGTAGTAAAACTACAGTAATCACAAATTTAACAGTTTCATTATAGTACTATAGTTTAATATTTGTAGTTAAACTATGGCAATACAAATGGTAGGCTAATATAAAAAAAACTACTCAGGCCTACTGGTAAATTGCTGCTAAAAACTGGTCAAGGAAGTATATAAATCTGAACATTATTTTATTGTCAAAACACTCCACATAAATATTGAGATTTATTGAGAGTAAGAATGTCCTACCAATATATTGTATACATGGGATACATGTATACATGGGTATACTGATCAAAAGAAAAACCAGTAATCCCATGATTATCAGTTCAAACCTGGAATAAGCTAAGGTCACTGCTGGGACAGGCTAATTTTAAATTTGGAGCATTGCTTTGATGAGGGCATTTTGATGTCATTTGAACAGTTAAAGAAAAAATATATAATTTGAGTAATACAATTTTTTTTAGTTATCTGCAATTACGAGATTGTTTAAGGGTCAAACTAAAAAAGTTATCCCAAGATACCTGATTTGACAGGTATTGAGCAAATCTGTTATTCTGATAAACCACTGTATAAAACAATCTCTAGAATCTATGAAGCTCTGATCTCAAGTCAACCTTTAGATGACGCAGACAAATTCAAAAGTAGATGGGAGCAGGATTTGGGGATAAGAATAGATGGGGACCAATTATGTAAAGATGGGGTCACTTCAACCTTGAATTCCAGATATAGATTAATTCAGATGATTTTTTTACATCAACTTTATTACAAGTGATGGTGTTTTGGGTGCAAGTATGTAACATCATATCACAAATTCATGGAAGTAATTTTCCAGTGGAGGCAGAGGTGTGTTTACTAGGTAATTTTACCAACTCTAACCTCCAACATAAGCTATTAAGCTGACTGAAATGTTGTTAATAATAGCTGAGAAATGTATTGCTTTGAAATGGAAAGCAGACATTGAGGTGCCGATTGGAATTTGGATTGGTTTGTCGGAGGTGTGCAGCTGTGTACCATTAGAAAAGATGGCATATTCTATGAGGGGCAGGAGTGAATTATTTTATATAATCTGGGACCCCTTTTTGAATTATATAAAAACAGTCCCACATGATTTCATTTGATAAGTGCTGATTGTTAAACTGTCATGTTTTATTTGCTAAATATGTTACACTTGTGATATTTATATTGTATCTCCTTGTTTTTTTTATTTTTTATGTATCTTATATATTTATTTATTATTTCTCCTTTGTGTTTTGTCTGTTGTTCGTTGTTATTATGTTTGAAAAAAAAGCAAAATAAAATAAAAAGTTAAAGATGCATACTGCGGTAGTAAAAAATAAATTTATAATATATGATTTAGGTACGCAACACGACCAAAATGTTTCAATACGATTGCAATGTGATTTTATACAATAGTAGTTCAATAAACAAAAAGTTAAAATTAAGTGACTTACATTTTAGACATAATCTTGACTGTTTTTGCTCCATTTCGCTGATGAAAATCGTTCCAATCAAAGTCACATCAGAACTGTTTGTGTCTCCGAGCAAGGTGAAACGAAAAGCTCTGGCATTTCGAAACACAGCTGTTTTGTTACTGAATGAATCCACATTTTTGAATGAATCAAGTGAGTCAATGATTCAGTAACCCATTCATAAAGACAGTAGTCACTTGTCTTATTTCTGAATGAATCAGCTGTTAGAACGAATCTGTTGACTAAATGACTCACTCATTCAAACAGTCATTTGCCTCCACCTACTGGTTTGGTTTCATATTTAAAACTATCATTGCATTTTCCACAACATTTAAAAATATTTAAAACATTAATCCTATAAAATTATTTATGCATTCGAAATTTTGCATTGTAAATGCATTTATGGCACCTCAGCTTCATCAAACAGTCTGTGTAAATGCATCTAATGCCACTTCAGATGCAGCTTCTGTGTTTCCTGCAGTGGAAAGATTGGAGTTCGTTGATACTGATTTCATTTGAATGGTAACAGCTCTACAGTTTCTTATCATTCTAACTGAATTAATTGAGACAATGTAAGAATTCGATGTGAAAGATGACACATTAAATAAGGTTAGTGAAAAAATGACAATTTAAGAAACATAGTGGGAAATTACATCTGTTTTGTTAAATACAGCTCCTTGTCAGTTAATTGTTATTTCTACCTCTTTTCTAGTCACAGAGCACTTTTTTTAAAGTTGCTTAAGTGAGAGAACATTGGGTGAATTGTAATGTTTAATAATTTTTTATTATGTAAATATTTTTTTGCATTAAAAAAGTATAGATATTTGTTTGTATATACTGACAATTATAGCAATAATTCACTGAACACATTTTCCTTTTATGACACCATTCCCCGATAGCATGTTGTTACAGTGGGGTAAATTGTCGCAACTGCTTATTAACATATTATCATATTATATAATTTCCAGTATCAAACAGTATAACAATTATAAAACAAACAAACAAAAAAATGTTTTGTGCCCGAAGAAGTTACATATGGTTTTTAGCCTTCCATGTTACTTGAATTCTGTAAATCCCATTGTGTGCTCAAATGTAGATCCCCGTAGGGTGAATGAGATACACTCCCACTAATGCCTTAAAGCTCTACAGAGATTAGTCTCATGCTATCATTGTAGCACTGACGAATTGTGAATGCAGGAAAAAGTAAGCTGATCTTTCTTGAGGCACGAAGGTGCAGTTCTCCCAGGCACTGACTCAGCAAGAGCAGATTGGATTATGTCCTGTCACCCACCGGCGTCCCCATGGGCCAGTGCTGCGGCTCAGCGATACTCTCCACCTGTGGCCCATTGGAAAACAGGATAAGCGCTCAGAGATTTTCAGACACTCATGGTCACCCATGAAAGCTGTTTAGTATGCAGTTCCTGATCCATGTTGTTGTTCTACATGCCAGAGCTTGACTGAAGTTATTTATGGCAGGTCAGTTGACTCAGCGGCCATATTGGTATGTTCCTCCTGTTATAATGCTTGACGTTGGCATTTCCTGCTCTCATTCTTTTAAACTGCTGAGAAGTGCAGCTTTGAGCAAAACTGGTGGTTGTAACTTGCTATCTGGTGCCTTCTTGTGTCAAGCAAGAAACTTTAAACTGAAGTTGTTGAATAGAGATACTTTTCCAGATTTAATTTTTTGAACAATGCTTTTGTCCATACAATGATTTATATATAAATATGTTTTATGTTCCACAGAAGAAAGTCATACAGGTTTTGAGCATACTATAAAGAAATATAAAAGTACTATATTTTTTGGGTCACACTTTATTTTAAGGTCCAAGTCTCACCAATAACAAACCACACATTTTTGCCTCAATAAACTCTTAATTTGCTGCTTATTAATAGTAAAGTACTGTAATTGTTAGGTTTAGGTATTGGGTAGAATTAGGGATGTAGAATATTGCCATGCAGAATATGTGCTTTATAAGTACAAATAAACAGCCAATATGTGAATAATAGGCATGTTGACAAGCAACTAGAAATAGTGAGAATTGGTCCCTATACTAAAGTGTTGCCATTATATGTATTACACAGCCCTGCATCTTAGAAAAAAAAATATACTGATTGATTTGCAAAAAAATTACCTAATTTGATTATGCGGAGTTCAAAATATTGCTAAAAACTTTCATTCACATGTTTTTTTTTCTTTTCACAAAGTAAGAATGACAATTTTTTCAAATGACCTATATGTAAGTATTAACAAAAATAGCCAAATGTCAAAAGTTTTAGTGACAAGCAGAAGTATTTAAATATAATTTAACTTACAGTCTACAAAGGAGTAGAAAAATATGTTCAAATGCTCCATTTAATGTCAGATTATCCGAAATGAAAATTCTGTCAGTATTTAATCATACTAATGTTGTTTCAAACCTTCATGACTTACAAATGACAAAGAAATCTAAAATAATGCACTGGTCACTTTTTTTCCCAGAGAATAGAGACTGAAGATTTAGGCTTCAAAAATAATGCAAACACAACAAATGTGGTCAATATGATATTTTAAGTCTTCTGATGCCATACAGTAGCTTTGTGAGAAAAACTGGCCAATGTTCAAGTTGAAATTTTGCTGAAGGTAATGTCCTTTTTGTAACGGAATTTAGACTGAGATCTAACTCCGAATATAATCATTCAATCAGTAATGTGGGACACATTTGTGTGTGTGATTGTTCTTTCTTTTTTTTATTTTTTTAAAGCTACAGTCCCCAATTATTGTAATTGAATGGAAAGGAGAAGTATTTTTCAGAGTTTCTCCTTTTGAGTCTCATGGAAGAATGAATGTCATACTCGTTGAAAACATGCGTTGGTGAATAAATGATGACATAATTTTTGTTGCATGAACTATTCTTTCAATAGTGTTTATTTTACATGTAAAAGAAATGAGAAAATCACAAAATAATCGTAACATTTCCAGACAGTATATACTGTTCACTGCTTTTGTATTTGTCATTTTCCTTTTTGCATTTTGCTTTCATTCTCAGAAACTTTCTTTATTACATTCAAGTGCATTTGCAGTGAGAGCACAGAGAGGACACATGCCGCTCTGCATTGATTGATGTTGTAGTTGCAGACAATGTCCAGCCAACCAGAAATGTCTAGAGAACTTCAAGCACTTTATCAGAATCAATATGACTACATTTGGCTCTCTCTGTTCTTTTGAACTTCAGCAGTTCACTCCAGCAGTGAATCATTTCTCTAAACTTCCCGAAGCAAAGTTCCCTCTATATCATGTACTATTTAAAAATAGAAGATAGTATGCAGTATACATTATGTAGTATTCAGTAAACTAGTACTCCATTCCGAACACAGCTCCCTTTTTTAAAATCTAACAACTAATTACCTGTACTGAAGTGAGAGGGACCTCTATTGGTGAGAATGAGAAGTACAAATCATGACTAAAGTCAGTGATTCTCTGGCCACAGGGGACTCACACATGGCTGTTTGCCACTTTCAAACATCAGTGAGTGAAAACCGTGGAGTATCTGCAGATCAGAGGTGGTGAGTCCCCCGCAGGATCCCTGGAGTGCAGATTGTTGCTTGCTTCTCCTCCTATTGTCATGCATTAGTGCCCCTGAGGTCAGAGGTTAAGTGAGTTTAAAGCAACAGTAGCCCAGCATTCATGTGAGTCAGCAGATGTCTGGCATTGACTAGATGTATGTTTTTGTAGAGGGTTAGAACAGCTGTGGAGGCTTGATAGAACACCTGCTGCAGTTACACATTAAATTCATCTTTATTTGTTTTATTATCTTGTTTACTATGCTAAGAAGAAAAAGAAAGAAAAACTTACAAGTGAACCTTAAAACACGAGGAACTTCTATTTATATAGTTTTTATTTCACACACACACACACACACACACACACACACACACACACACACACACACACACACACACTCACACACACACACACGCACACACACACACACACACATGTATATATATATATATACAGTACTTCTAAAAATTTGAATATCTGTGCAGAGGAAAAGATTTGTGATCATGTTCTTTGAACACAACAGCTTTGATTTTGAAATTGCTCATTAAAACTATGCTATTCATTTGATTGCTTTCAGCTGAACCGCTCTAAAATCAGCCAAACCATTCAACGGTTCGCTCTTCAGAACAATTCATTTTTGTAAGGGTGCAATGAAGGCGTGATGAGTTTTTCATGAAATACTCTTGACTTCCATTATTAGTGCGGTCATGCTGAGCGGATCTGAATGATTGAACAGTTTTTTTTATCGGGTCTGAACTCTGAAGCAAATGGCCTTGATGGAATATTCTGTAGTCTTTTCTGTTTTTGTCGAGAATTTGAATTCTCTTTCTTGACCCACTGTGACCCAATACATTTTCCACACAAACAAGATTGGACAACTTACTCATTACTTACAACTACAGAAAATGTGAAAGAAAGAAAGAAAAAAAAAACACTTTGCTAATTCTTTAAATGTTTGCCTGCATTTAATACTAAAACATGTATTTATTGTCCTGCGAAAGTCTGCATTTACTTGGTGGCTCTTGACGATGCAATATGCAATTCTTCTAGAAGGACAGTAATGACAATAACTTTTGCATTACACACAGATGAATATGTTGGTCAATATGCACTTCATCTACATAATTAGAAATTTCAAAGACAGTTTTGATTCATTACAATGATTTATTGTTCCATAATGTCATTGAGTTCACATTATGTAACTTTGTATTAAATTTGCAGTACATTCTGTCTCACTCATAATAGCATTTCCTTTGGAAATCAATACAGCTTAGTTTTAAAATTGAACTTACTGGCCTTGAACCTGTGTTTTGGCTGGCATTTTAATTAACAGAGGTGCCAACAAGGCTGCAGATGACGTCTGCCACTTCATTTTGAATTAGATCTGAATTTACACAATATCTTTATTTTGCAAGGAAGCAAGTTGTGGAACCAAATGGAAAAAGAATGGTGCTAAGAAGTGTTTTATTACTTGCAAGAAAAGCGTTGTGTTTTTGAGTGTCTTTTAAAAAGCTGATTATAATGATCTCTGCCAACTTGGGATCTCAGCTTAATTAACGTGCTGTGCTTCACATTCGCCAGTTTTGCAGTATTTCGTAATGTTAGTACTCAAACTCTGGGTCAATGTGTCTATATGCTCTGTCTCTTCTCGATAATTGCATGTGCACTGGACTGAGAGGAACATGCGTTAGAAACTGCTTCACCAGAAGTAACTTTTTGAATGTACTGAAGGCAAGTCAGACCTAGGAATGAGTTGATCATTATTAGAAATTGTAATCATTCAAAATTGCTGTTGTATCAAGATGAATGGCCCTCATAAAAAAATACTGATTCCAAGCATTGATTGATTGATTGATTGACTGACTGACTGACTGACTGGCTGGCTGACTCATTCATTCATTCATTCATTCATTCATTACTCCAAATTATTTAGCATAAATATACAATTCTGTTTGGGTTAGTAATTAATTAATTAATTTATTAATTTATTTATTTTTATAACTCACAAAGACTGCATATATTTGAACAAAATACAGTAAAACAGTAATATTTTACAATAATATTTAGAATATATTTAAAATAACTGATTTACATTTTAATATATTTCAAACTGTAATTTATTAATTATTGTTCATGCTGCAAATAAATGGAAAACAAGAAAGGACACTGGTTATCTGCAGTTAAGCCTTATATTACTACTAACATTTTACTGTTAAAAATCTATAATTAGATCTTTTATCTTTAGAAATCATTTTATGTTTACTTAAAAGTATTGATAAAGATTTTAATGTGGATAGATATGGGAGTGATGCTCATGTGTCCACATACTTTAGTTTAGAACATAGCATGAGTTGTTTCCTGTTCTTCCAGCAATTACTCTTATTTCTTTTAGCATTTTACTGGTAAATTTTACATTTAATACTGCTGTAGTATGTTATATGCATGTTGTGTGTTTGGAAAAGCTGTCAAAACAACAACAATGTGATTCTGGGGAAAAATGCGAATGCTATAATTGGTGTTTGTATATTGGTGCGACACAATTACTGAGTGTGACATATGGTGTATTGAGTGGAAAGGCCTCCTAGGGAGAAGACTGACAAAGAGAGAGAGAGTTATGGACAACGAGTGAGGAGGTGGATGAGGGAGGGCAGGAATATGTCAATACTCAGCAGGATAGTGTCGGTGGATGAATTATATTTGGTTGTGTAAGATGTATGTCCACACATGTGCTCTGGAGCTTTACATCGAAGTGGCGGGTGAAGCGATTCACACAATAGAATGCATTTTCTGCACACAATCTATTCAAACGGGGAACAGTGCTGGTGAGACTGCACAGGAAAACAAAGTCTCCAGCTGAATGCCTCAACACAGTTTTTTTATCGACACTTTAGGCAGTATCACAGGAAGAGTCCCCATGGAGCAACCTGGGTTTACACGTGTTGCTCAAAGGCACAATGGACATGCTCCAGGAGCACCCCTTTTTAGGGTTTGACCTTTTAGTTTACCAGCCCTGAGAAGAAATGAACTAAATCCGTTTATTATGAAGCTGCAAGAGTTAAATCCCAAATGTACAATGGATGCAATATACAGAATATCACGTTCTAGCTGCCTACATGAGTTCATTTAATGAAATAATTTTGAAATTAAGAAATTATATTTTGTGCATTCTTAACAGATCGAAGGACAGTTTTTATTCACAATTCTTATGGAACATTTCAAGCATAGAGCCGTGGAGAATATTTTTACTTTGAACAGTGAAAAATTTATCACTGAGATGATATACAAATCATGTGTGAAAAGATGAATCAGAAGCTACCGTGAACATAAAAAGATGGGGCACAGTTCCTCTCAGGTCACCTAGCATATTAAATCAAAGACATGAAGGTATTTTGACAGAATGCAACTGATTTATCTGGCTATCTTATTTCAGGCGAATGAGAGATGCTTTTAAGAAAGCTCTAATGTGTGTTGAAGTATAATGACAAGTTCATCTTTTTTTACAGGCTCTGAAAGAAACGATCACCTGTTATGTGTTTTTTCCCCCAGTTTGTTAGAGCTCCATACCAACTGAACCCCTGGACACTGTCTGTCTGTCTGTCTGTCTGTCTGCCTACCTGACTGAAACTTCACTTGCAGAAAATGATTTCCATTCTATCTGATGTCCATCACACAGTACATTTGAAACAAATGTAAGCAAATCTCTCAGATATGGTCAGGCAAGTTGATAATCTTCTTGTTTAGATAATCTTAATTTGGCAGACAGTTTTTTTTCAGGCAACTTGCTACAGGAACAATCTGGAACTTTCTTTCTTTCTTTCTTTCTTTCTTTCTTTCTTTCTTTCTTTCTTTCTTTCTTTCTTTCTTTCTTTCTTTCTTTCTTTTTGTGTGTATTGTGCATTGTTTTGTTTTTGTTGCTTGTTTTATTGTTACTTTATGTTGTGCTTTAGTTGTGTTTTGTTGTGCATTTTCTGCTTTAGGTTTTTGTTGCTGCTTTGTTTTAATGTTTTGTTGTTGCTTTGTGTAGTATTTTTTGTTTTCTTTTTTGTGATATTTCGTTGCTTTGTTTTTCTGGTGTTGTGTTTTGCTTTTTTATTGTGAGTAATTTTTTGTTGTTGTTTTTAGTTGTTGTTTTTTAAGTATATTCTCATTTTTAAAGAAGATATCTAATGCTATTTCATACATTCTGACTTATTTATAATTTAGAGTTGGATTCCCATGCTAAACAAGTCTCAAAAAATTAGTTGGACATATTACAGTGTCTCTTTGCCAAATACACTTCTTCGGTGTTTGTATAAGTTTCGGAAAGATGTTTTAGAGTATGGCCCTCTATGAAGTCATAAATGGTGGAATTCCTTGTATGGGCAAGAACAAGAGCACACCCATCAGTGTGCTTTATTCGGGTTATGGAAGTCGTCGGGATCTGGTTCTGGATCGAATATATATGGCTGGATCTGATTTCTAGCCATAGTTAATTTGTCAATAAAGATTTTGTTCCTGTTTTATTTTCGATGTCCATGTCACAGCTTGCAGACAATCGCTGCACAAAATCTTTAGCTCCACCCATGGCACGCTGATCAAACTAAAGACTCTTGGGAGATATGAAGGATGAAATATTACTAGGTACTCGAGATTAACATGAGATTGGCAGTTATGTCCGCTTTAACAAATTAATGGATAACTAGATCTTGGCCTCCTTTAGCCCCTGTTTTGAGCTACGCTCCAGTTTACTGGATGTTTCTTATAGTCCCTGCGATATTGTCACACTCACTCTACTCAGTTTCTCCAAGTTTTTGATTTCTGGAGATCTCATATGAGGACTGACTCTGCTGTCAGTCAACAGTATAAAGTGCACTCAATGCACCTAAGTACGTAAATTGGGATTCAGCCTCAGCATTATTCCTTCAACTTGCTATCACTTATGTTGCTCTAATAGGACATCCTGACGCACTATCCTCACCTTTCTGCCATAACATTAAATCACACTGGCAGTTCAGTTCCACACTCCTCTGATTCAGTAGGGCTTAATAGTGTGGTGCATCATCTGATTTACTGTCCTTTGATACAGAGTGTCCTGCCAGTTATAATAGACTGCTGCCTTGAGGTGGATGTAATGAAAGTCAGTGTTTTAAAGACATTGGATGTCCCAGATTTTTTGAACTTTTTTCCTCTTAGAAGAGTGGCAGAGTGCCATGAACTTGAAGTTTGGGGAGGAGATCAACTAGTCTGAAAGTAAAAGATCATTGTGGGTAATTGAATGTTTAGATTTTAATTGGTTTTAAATGGCCAGTTTTGGTGTCTATTTTATTTTTATTTTTAAATTTATTTTTTCATATTTACTTATTGTAAAGTGTTACTGATTTAGTTTAGTATAAGGATATGAGTGTACACACAATTGTCACAATTAGAGTTTAGTTTTTCAGACTAATTTTATAAACCCTTGAGCTGTTATTGTTTCTTTGAAACTGAACTTCACCTGTTCAGCTCTCACTAACTGAAGCTGACAGAATGTCAGCACATTTGCATAACAGTAATCACAGAAAAGTGAGAAGCACAGCGAGAGAGACTACACCATGTGCGTATATAAACTCACAGCACATCTCTAATTATTTATGTAGCCCAGGCTATGCATACAGATGTTTCAATATAACTGAGTGATGAACTGCTGCTCAGCTGAGGTCAGATGGTCATTTTCTGTCACTGCACTCTGGAACCTCCATTAGTTCATTGATTGACAGGTGGTAGATAAACCTGCTGCAGACCCACAGGGATAATGAATCCTCCAACAACAGGTGCCATTGTCAGAATAGCAGGTGTGAGCATCCAGAGGCAGCGGGAATTTCTCTTGTTATTACAGAAAGTGACTCTGTGTCACTTCTAGCATTTTTTGAGCAAATGTTTGAACTGAAACTACATAACATAGCACAGTTTGGATAATTGTGCATTTTGTACTGATAATTCTGGGTATAACTTGCACTCAGGTGCAAATTGTGTGTGTGTGTGGATATGAAAACTGTCTTAGATTTTATACTCAAATGTAACAGCAAGGATGAAAAACTTGAGTTTTCCAAAGTACTCTTAATTTTATTTTGTGTACAAAAAACTTTAAATGACAGAAAAATTTATATGTAACATTAATATGAGAGGTCTTCTTGAAGTGATGAAAACTCACCCCATGACCTGTGGACTTATGGATGCAGGCATTTGAGTCTACAGTATAATGGCAGATTTTGTTTGAACCTTATTTTTTATCTTTTTTATAGTACAAAATTACATAGGGAAAATATAAAAGGGTAGCTCTCGAAATGTATTAGCTGTGTCCATTAGAATCAAATTTTCTAATAATTTTTCCTTCCAATATAATTTTCTTCATAGTTGACTGTATCCCTATATTGTACAGTTTTCAGAGCAATTTTTTGAAACAGTTAGCCATGAAGCGTAGAATAAATAGTATATATAAAGGATACAGTGAAGTGAATGTATTGCAATGCCAAGTGAATGTAGCAGCCTTCTGTAAACTCTGCCTGAGGGGCCCAGGTGTGGTCCAGTTAGCATCAGGGCTAGGATTGCATTAGCTAAACCACAAGCATTGAGTTGAACAGGAATGTCGACATGTTACAGGCTCCAGGCCACAACAAACCTTTTGAGATGCATCAACATCCTGAGGACTTGAGGACCTAAAAGCAACTTTTGGCAGAGATTGTTTTACTTGTTTTAGGGGATAAGTCTGATTTATGAATTTCAGATGTTTTAAGTTTTAAATAAATCACATTTAATGATTTGATAATGCACTTTTAGCTAAAGTGACAAACAAGTCAAGTAAACAACTGCTGTGAAAGTGGGTCATTGTCTGTCTTATTTTTGAAGTGTCAGACAAAAGTATCTGAACCGAGAGCAAGTTATTGCCCTGATTTTATCAACTCTGAATATGATGATAGAGAAAATTATGCTTTTGACACCAAACTTTCTCACAAAGTTTGAATAAAGTAAATAAGCACAAAAATGCTGTATGTTGAAAAGGTAATTTCCGCTTTTATGTAGATCTACAGTATTATGTAATGAATCAGCTCATGGGAAATATGAATAATTAATCATAACTAGTTATAATTAATTATGAATATTTTAGATCCGCTGTAGATATTTAGCTGACCTCTCAGGGTCAACTGTCTTGTCAATTCCAAGAACGTTAATTTCCTGGTTAAAGGAAATAACTTTCTTACTGTACAATTCTACAAAAGCTTGTAGCATAAATCTGCATGATTAAGTGACTCCGGTTATGAGCAAACAATGAAACACGTCAAGTGTGATACAAGTAAGGTTTTATTAACTACATAAACACTTAAACTAGTCTAACATACTACATAAACACATAAACTGGTCTAACATCCTACATAAACACATAAACTGGTCTAACATACACATACACACATGAAACTTGTATAAAAATTATTAAAGACTCTTAGAACACTAATATGTTGCGTAGGTGTAAACATACAATATACACTCTCAATTAGATCATCCGAATACGAATTCATAGATACTAAACATGGTAAGGTTATATATATGTACGCTGACAGGAGTGTGTTTCGATTATAAGCCTGCATAACAGTATACAATTTCAAAGACAAAATACACGATGACAATAATATACCCAATGACCTGAAGGATCATGTGTGTTCATTCAAAGAAAGGTTTTCCTATTAATTAATTAGCAAAGAAAAGTCCTTCCCTTGTGGATTTTCCCTATGGGCAAGGAAGCGATTTTCTTCACCTAAATTCCAGGAGGTCGTAAATGTATCTGGTGTCAGCGTTGCTATGGAACCAGGGGCCTGTTCGGCTTCCTGGGGTGTTACAGAGTATTTGTTAAATCTAGCTAACAAAATATATATTGTGTGTTTGAGTGGTCCAGACGCTACATTAAATATATTCCAGATGTGTTGTTTTTGTTATGACATGGAATTGAAACAATCAGTGATGCAAATAAAAATGGCAAATGCAGCTAGAACCCACATAATAATAATAATAATAATAATAATAATATTAATATTAATAATATGAAATGTACAACATTCCAACAAGACTGAATGAACAAGATGAAGGCAGTTTAAAATAAAAGTGTTTTACTGAAATGAATTAGAAAGTATTTTCAGAGTATACAGTGCAAAAATTTCTCTAAATACTACAGAAAAATTGGCATGAATTGGCATGTATCACATTGTTACTAACAGGAACTCGTTCATGTCTCTTGTGTCAGATCTCAGTCTAACAGGGGATGGAACCTAGATTATTGTTTTTTTCTCTCTCTATGAAAAAATCGATGTTGTCAGTGCAAAGCTAAATTGAAATAAAAGGCCCTGAATATGATATGATGAAATGATGGGAAATAATGAGACAGTTCCTTCAATATTGCTGTTTGAAAAGTGAAAATGATAAGCCTTTGATTCCAGCTGTTAATGTGAGACTTACCTTATTTTTGCAAATGTAGATGCATAAAAGCTAAATTATACAGGATATAAGACTGGATGAAATGATAAATGAAATGTATTTCAAATGTTTCTGTTTTGGCTGCTCCTTGGTATGATGTTTGCAGGAATGTTTTAATTACCGTTTAATTACTTTCTGTAGTTCCAAAATAAAAGGTTAAGAATGCACCATAACTTTTGGAAAAGTAGAAAATCAAATTTGAATGCTTAAAAATCTGTTCTATCTTTCAAAAATTAATTTTGTTGCTGTAACTTACTTTATTCAAGTTGACTCAATCATATTAAATAATGCTTGACTTGAAAATGAAAATAGTTAATGTATGTGATGCCACTCAAAGCATATTTGTAATTTTTTTTTTATTTTTTTTTTGTAATTAACCAAAAATAAAAACTGAATAATAAAAATTAACAACATACAGTACATACTTTATATTTATTTAAATTTTGGAATTAACATGCAAATACTCAATGGTTTTGGAATTGTGTTTCCCTCTGCAGATATGCACACAAAAATGTTTGCGGTTAATCTAAAATAATGTGCTAACATAACCTCTAATTTGACTGGTTTTATTCAAGTCACAAATATAATTTGTGTTTAAATATTTTATTAAAAATGCTAAGTAAATGAGTGGATACATTTTCCAGTATTAGATGTGTACCTGTTGAGAAGACTTTGCATTCAAATCTGCACGTTGTTTAACTCTAATATAAATGTCAAGAGTTTTATCAGACTACCGCCTTTCCTTGGTAACGGTATGCCATAAATCATTCATCATGCCATTATGTACAAGTTAACACCTTTGATGGCAGAAGACCTCTCGTTGTGCATTTTTAATGTGATTGAAGGACATTTCATTGATTAATGTTGAATACCATAATCGCATAATTTGCAACATAGAAGAGACAATGGGAAAGATGTTTGATGCAGTCTCTTGATGTCACTTTATTTACATTGAAATGGAATTAGTTTGAATGTTGAGAATCAATTCTAAGAATAAATTAAAGTGTCTAATTTCTGTGCCATTACCATCACCATCACCCAATCAATTGGCAATTGATTCAGCAATTCAAACAGAATTCTCAAACCTTCCCCTCATTTTCCATTTAAAAAATTACACATTTTATCTTTACATATCAGTTGCTTTCTTAAATGGAGCTACAACCCTGGATTTTTCTATGTTTTGAGGTGCATTATGAAATATTAAACAAAATTACTTCAGAATATTAGACTTTTGGTTAGAGCTAGGGTTAGAATCAGTCTGACATGTGCCTATAATACTTAAAGTAATGAATCTTCATAGGTTTCCAAATGTCTTTCATTCGTTATTTCATGGTAAGGATACAATGAAACTCCGGATAGCACAGTAGGTACTAAAAGGGGAATGATTCAAAAACCTAAAACTTCAATACTGACCCCCCCGGGGCTTTTGCATGGTGAATATGGGACAACGCTGCAAATAGGCCCATGTTCTCATAAGCATAATTCCAGTCTTGAATGCTGAGATAGTTCTCAGGTCAGAACATCTTAACATGGTGCAAGAAATTAACGGTAACATCTTGATACTGGCATATTGTATGCATATGAAGCATCTACTGATGGGCAGAAGAAGCTATAATTTGTTGTTTGACGCGTTTTCTTTATTAGTCGCGGTTGATATTTGCATGGAGGCCAGAGATATATATGTAAAACTCAGACCTTGTAGTTTGTTTTGTGATCAGAAATATAATTATTTGAAATAAAAAAGACAGAGCGGCAGTTTTCTTCATTTAAAGTCTTTATGTAGGTTCATCACAGTGTTTAGGAGGTGATTGTTTAATGTTTTTTCTTATTAGATCTTGTCCAGTAGGGCCCTATTATTGTGGAAAACGTGAATAGAATCACAGCATTTACTGTATAATGCAAAATATTGTGGAATTTGGCCTATTTTGGATGAATCATCAAAAGTATAGCGCCCTAACTTGTGATTTAAAACAGATAACACAGAATTTCTGAAAAAAGAGAAAACAATAAATAAAAAATAAAATAAATAGAGCTCTATTAGTGTACCAATTGTCAAATTATTTAAGTTTTATGAATTCAGTTGATTGACCATGTTTTTTGAATGAATGAACATATAGATAAATAAATAAATGGAATACAGAAAAATTACAATGGAAAATATGGAATTTGGGGAAAATTTAACTAGGACACAAAAAAAAGAAATGTGTTAAACATGTAATAAATTGATGTTAAATTGTATTATTTCAATTAATAACATGTGATTTTTTATTTAAAAAATTTAACCATTTAAATAGATCTAGAAAAATCTAAATGGGGGCAAACACGAAGTATTGGGAAAAAATAAAACTGATTTCATAGGGCCCTAGGCCAAGTTCTAGGTCAGTCTGTAATATATAATCTTGTGCAAAACTGCAATTTTCCAGGAAGCCCTCCACATATCAATCAGATGTGCTACAGCTTCTGCCACATTCAGTAAATTCCTAGAGAGGAAATGCTACGACAGCATAAGTCTACAGCTTTCGCTTGGGAAGAGAGCTTAGGGAGAATATTCGTCAAGCATTACAGAGAAGATGTTTCTAGTGCACTTTTTTTGTGTGTCAGCACACAGGGACTTGGCAGAAACTCTGGTTGGGTCCAAATATGTGATCAAGAGCCCAGTCACAGTCATTACCAGCCTGTACACCTTTGTATTGTGCATAGCTCACTGTGACTAAATTATTTATTGTTCTCATGTTATTAAATGATGAATGCTGTTTAATTCATGACCCAGGTGCCAGGAGACCCTTACCAGAATACTGCAGTGGCTCGAGTTTTTACCCCCGGGGATATTCTTGCACTGCACTGAAAATGAGCTGCCAAGTCATAGTTCTCTCTCTTTCACTGTCTCTCTCCCTCTGGTAACCTTTCATTGTACTGTGTTGTGTTCATTTGCACTGTTTTGATTAAGCGTGTTTATTGGACTGATATGAGCTGAATGACTGAGCTATCCAATAGTTCAGTTGAATTTGCACAGCTTGTTTTAAAAAGATTGGTTTATAAAAGAAATACATTATGTCGTTTACAGTGCTTACCCTGCATGACTGGAACACAAAAGGAGATATTTGAATAATATGCTTGTTCCTTTTTTATGCAATTACAAAGTAGCCCAAATGACAACATTATAATATGTTTTGAAATTATTCACTGCAACACTGCAAATTTGTTATTCACATTTGGATCAAACTATTAAAAAGCAGGGTCATTATTATAATATATATATATATATATATATATATATATATATATATATATA
>NW_015505196.1:5452028-5463684 GCF_001515645.1 Sinocyclocheilus grahami | reverse complement strand
ACAAATTTAATGAAATAAAATATAAAACTTATTACAAATTGTTGGCAAGACAACAATTCTCATCTTTGTTTAGTATGAAAACAGAATAGATAAAAAAACAAACAAACAAAAAAAAAACTATATAGTCATTAAATAAAATAAAAACAAAACAAATTACAAATACTTTAAATAAAATGAAAAAGAAACCAAAAATAACAAAATCTTATTCAAACTATAATAGCAACGTGTTTTTTTTAAAAAAAATCCATTTTATTATTATTTTTTTTTTCTCTATATCATGGCTATATAATGAGCTTTAAATTACCACTCTATGAAATTTGCCTTGCCTTGCCAGAATTTTCTTAAATTCACCTTTTATGTTTAGCAAAATCAAGACAACATTCCGGTTTGGAACAAGATAAGGGTGAGTTTCTCCTCTCCTCTCCTCTCCTCTCCTCTCCTCTCCTCTCCACTCCTCTCCTCTTCTCTTCTGGCTTTAATATAACCATCACAGCATTACGTCTTTGGCTTCAAGCAGTCCGAATTTGTGTGAAAATGTTGATCCTCGAATAGCTCTGAAGTTGGAGTGGCTGCTGTAGCCGCATGAGTAAGGTAAGGTCATTAGCACTTTGATGAGCGCGCTGTGGACCTGAGAGCTCTGCTCATGGATGTTGAAGGTAATGAATAGCTAAAGTGCTGGTGAATGAGTCTATGGCAGTGTGGACTCTTAGTGAGTACTATAATCACACAGAGAAAGTGCTTGGGTGTTGACGATAAATGTCGTCTCACATCAGGTGTGACTGAAGTGGAGCGATTAGCCTGTCATGGCAAAAACACATCACTGGTTGATCCAGTGTTGGACCACTCAAACACTATTGTTTTTACACTTAGGGGGCCAAAATGGTTTGGAAATTTATATTCAACAAAGAGTCCTGAAATGCATGCATCATGGTTTCCACAGTAATATTAGGCAGCACAATTGTTTTTAACACTGACAATTCTTAACAAAGTTTTCTTGAATACTAAAGCAGCCTCTTAGAATGATTTCTGAAGGATCATGTGACACTGAAGACTGGATTAATGGCTGCTGAAAATTCAGCTTTGTTTCACAGGAATACAATACATTTTAAAATATATTAAAATGTAAAGGTTTTTGTAAATTGTGTTAATCAATTGTTATTAAAAATTGTACCGATCCCAAATTTTTGAATGGTAGTTTGTCATGTAAATTTAGTTTCTTCAAAATCTTTCTTGTATTTAACTATGAAAAATATATTTTTTTATAGTGTAAAATAGGATGTGTGAGATTCCAACAAAATTAAGCTGTATCTATGAAACGCAAAATATTCTCTATAAAATTTGAATGGCTTTTAACGTTAATACTTTATTTTAATACAGATGCTAATTTAAGATGTCTGCTACTGTTAAGTGACATTAGAAAGCTGTTGCGTTTTGCTCATTGATTCGATTAAGCCGGGTGTTGAATGATTAAACTGACTGAACAGATCTTTATGTTTCTTATGGGACACATAATGATGGCAGTTGATTGGCCATTATTTCGGTCTAGTCTTGGTCAGAGCACCTGCTGCCCATGCTTATTTCTCAGTATGGAGTCTTACCATTACGCATTTATTTTCTGCCAATTTGCTTTTGTTTGATTCCATAATGGCAAGTGAAATACTCAAGAGTTTTATCACAGCAGGCAGCATCTTCTCACATACAATAACAGTTTTCTCTGTTTTTGTATCCACAAGTGTGTGCTGTGACAGAAGCAAAACCACACATTGCCGAAATGCCGAAATTGCAGTCTACACACCCACTGTTGCATCACTAGAGGTACTATTACAGATGTCCCACCAGTCCTGTGCTTCCTACAACATCAAATTGAACTAATTCATCTCTTACGGAGTCTACCGAAAGACTGAAGGTAATGGGTAATAATTCAACATTACGTATTGGCAAAACTTCTTGTTTCAGTCTCAGCATGTACGGATCTTCTTATAAATCTTTCTGTCAATTACCTTTGTTTTAAATCCATTATTTTGAAGACTAATAAAGACTCAGTGGAGGAGTAATCAGTAGAGCAGGGTGATGACACAACAGTCCCATAATATGGTTCCACACTGATATGATCAGCATTTTGGTTTCCAACTGGGCCACATGTTGGCTTTTTAATTTATACTCAACAGATGGGCAGAGTATTGGGGCCCCCATTGTATGGTCATGTCTGCATATATTGCATATATTACAGAAAACAAGTGCCATATGTGATTATATGCAGAACTAGTGAATCATGATGTTTGACTAGAACTATATATACATGCATACATATATAACACAGATTTGGCCCTGTATCGATATTGTGGCACATCTGGACCGCGCTTAATTTGAATACAAGAACAACGTTTAAAATAAAGTAGAAAAGTAAGAGGTTTTAAAAAAAATTATGAATAGAGCATAATATATAGGCTACAACAAGGTTTAATCTGACCGCAGAGGAACACAACTGGGTTGGCTGAAATAAAGAGACGTAATCCCCGAAACAGATCTTCCCACTTGTGCAGATAAGTGTGCTACTTATCTTTGTCAACCTGGCAACCATGTGCACATGCTCTCTTTTCACTGTGGATAAAAGCGCTTGCTTTCTGAAAACACCGGCTAGCTTGCAGTTTAGCGATCTCCACTTCAATATTCAGAGAGAGAGAGAGAGAGAGAGAGAGAGAGAGAGAGAGAGAGAGAGAGGCTGTGTATGTATGAATTACCACCATTTTGCCACGTTTCTCTATTAACAGTGAAGCTGTGGCTTTAATTCCTTAAAAAAATGATGTTACCAGCTCCTTGTTGAGAAAGTGTAGCTCTTGAGCGATTAAACTATTTAGTTGATAAAATTGTGGGGAAGTGCTAAAAAGTTTGTTCCTGAATGTCTGAATGCGGCCGCAACATGATCTGTGTGAGTGACTGAGCGTGTGTGTGCGTTAAAGGGGTCATATGATGCGATTTCAAGTTTTCCTTTCTCTTTGGAGTGTTACAAGCTCTTGGTGCAAAAAGAAGATCTGTAAAGTTGCAAAGACTAAAGTCTCAAATCCAAAGAGATATTATTTATAAAAGTTAAGTGTCAACCACGCCTACCTAAAACACCTTGTTCTAACACGCCCCCACATATCTACATCACTATGTGGAAATATTAGCATAATGCCACCCAAATGTGCACGCAAAGAAAGAAGGCGTGGTTTCAAGAACAGCAGTAGTGTTGATGCAGCCATGTCAGGGAGACGCAGTGTGTTTCAGTGCGAAAGCAAAATCACTTTATTTGGCCTTCCGGAAGTAGATGCAATTAGCAATCATTGGTTAAGATTTATTTACGCATGACTCTGTTGCCCTTTCGGAGTTTATTTTTTATTTTTTTTACTGATGGTAAAACTAAAGACATTATTAACTGTCTTGATATTTACTTTGAAAGCTGACGCTCGCGATTTATAAGGGGCGTTACATTTCCGACGCGTGCTTGTGGTGTTCGGCCAATCACAATGCACTGGGTCAGCTGGCCAATCAGAGCAGACTGCGCTTGTCAAAGGAGGGGCTTTGTTGAAAACGATGTGTTTGAGAGAGGCGGGGCATAGAGGACCTACAATAATGTACAGTATTTGAAAAATAATGTGTTTTTTGAACATTAAAGCATGTCAACATATTCTGTTACACCAAATACACAAAATAATGATCTTTAAAATAGCATCATATGACCCCTTTAAATACAGTGAAGACAGCGCATTAGTTTACTTTAGACTCTTCTAAGTTTAATTTTTTTAACATGGAGAGTGTTAATTTGTGCAATGATATTGTGATAATTGTGCAATTATCTGCATTTATCTGAATGGAAAACTTTTTGTAACATTTGCTCTTAACTGGATTTTTTTAATCAAATCAATGTGTACTTGTTGAATAAAAGTGTTAATTTAATTTATATATATATATATAAAACTTTTGAAAAGTTGTGTATGCACATACATTTTAACATGTTGTATAAATCAACATTTAGCTAATGAATTTAGAACAAACATGAATTAAAAATTAACAAAATAAGTCTCTTAATTCTGTAAAAAAAAAGTTTGGTGTTAGTTCATCATACCTAATGCAGCTTATTTTGAATTTTCATGACCAAAATGCATGTCAAATGCAAAGCATGCAAAACAGTTACTAACTGTAATTGTAAATGAAAAAAATTAAATGACATTATATGGAACTATTATATAATTATCATTAAATAATGGATGGTTTAGAAGCAAATGTATACTGAACAAACAAACAAACATGAATCAGGTTTGGCTCGGTTTGTTGTCTTCTCAATAGCTTAATTGTTCCAGATGAAGAGAGTGGAAAGCAGCAGATGGTGGGTCTGAGAGGGGTTGGGCAGGACTAAGACTCTCCATCAGACAGCCATAATCCCCCCAAAAAGCCCTGGATGCTGCCCACTAACATCCAAACCCTCAAACAGTCTGAGCTGGGCTACTGTCATACAGTCAGACACAAGACAGCGGTGTGTGACCACATATTTTACCGTCATAATAGAACAGAAGGCAAAGGGTAATTGTGCAGCTTTACAATATTTATTACTGAACTGTAAAGCCACCTGTGCTTACCCCACCTGTTAAATTTCACAGAATTCAGCAAGCATGTTTAAGTTTATTGCGTCCCAAAGGATGCATTAAAGTCATTCACAACTGACCTAAAATTTTGGCTGGAACTCAAGTTTAATCCTGTTTTCCATGCAAAGCACAACTTCAGCTTTTTGTAATTGCCTACTTACTCCCGGCTCTGCGATTTGTCTTCGAATTCAGCAAACGTACATTGCTCAAGCGGAAGCCTCTGTAGCATTGATGAGCATGTGTCTGTAAACACAGTCTGAAATGTGATGCAACTGAAGCAGAACGTTACTCATGACCTTCAGATTTTGTGGTTGGGTAGTTACTTAGTCATTTAGAATGAATTTGCATTAATTCCAATAAGCAAAAGAGAATAGTTTAAAGACAACAGTTGATTTGCATCAATCTACATTGCCTATCTACAAGTTATTGTCTTGTGAAGTAAATAGCTGCATGTTAATAGCTGCAATAGCTACAATAGCTGCAACAAATCCATCATTAAGATGTTTTTAACTTCATATTGCTTGATAAAATATAAATATAACTCTAACCACGATATTGCTTTCTCCAGTGAAAAAGTTATTTGACTCAGGAGAGAAATATACATGGATCAAGCACCATTTACAAGCGAAAACAGTCCAAAACAGTTCTAAACAAATTTTTAGATTTTTATGTGAGAGGACAACAAGAGATGGACTTTTTCACTGGAGGATGCGTTATTATGGATTATGGACTCATATTGTGGCCAGAAGAGACAGTTTAAATTTAAAATGCCTTAAATTTGTTTATTAGAAGCATGCAGCAGTGCACTTCACAAGATGTGAATTGATGGACTGGTCAATTATTTTGATGCTTTTATCAGCTGTTTGAACTCTCATTCTGACGGCACTCATTCACTAAAGAGGATCCATTGGTGAGCAAGTGATGTAATGCTACATTTCTTCAAACCTGTTCTGACAAATAAACAAACTCATTTACATATTGGATGGCCTGCGGGTGAGTAAATTTTCAGGCAAATTTACATTTTTGGGTGAACTATTCCTTTAATGTATTTTGAACAATTTCATGTGCATGTAGTAGATTTAATTTTTTTATAAGGCATTTAACCTTCCAAAATGTTCTGTTTTTAAACAGACGGAAGGTCTTTCTGCTATACTGGTGCTCACTTACTATATCTTTATGAATATGTAAACCTCTCACTTACTCAGCACATTTATTATGCATACTGCCAATCTCTGGCAAGGTGGAAGTGTGCGTATCAGCAAAAAAAAGAGAAAAAAGAAAAAGAAACAAGCTGTTGTTACACCAATAAGGCTGTGTAAGCCTTTTCAGACAGTATAATCACCATTCAATGCTTTTTAAAAATCTTTTCAGAGAAATCACATTTAATAAGATGTGGACTAATATAATCAAATTGGAATACTGCTTTTATCATTGTCGAGAGCTGGTCAGGATTTGTGTGGCATAGTTATGAATATTTCTGTCCCTGTGGCCCTGACAGCCTTCTGATGTATAACTGACACAGCATGGCACAGCATGGTGAACATACACCCGAAAGAACAATGATGCCCACAACCCTGAGTTCACCGGGGTCAGAGAGTCAGAGAGCCTGTATTAAAAAAAATGTATAAGAATAGTTCCCTTTCATGGGAACTTCGAACTGCGTCCTCTAGGGGTCGCTATGGGGAACGCCTCATCGTGACCCGTGTCTGAAGCATACATTGAAAAAACACCAATAACTCGTTGGCCGGCAACAGCCATGACATCACTACCGGCGCAACTATAGTATAAATAGTCGCCGGGAGAACACATCATCCTCTTCTTCGTCTTCATTGACTGTTTTGTTTGAAGCGTGCATTTCTGTGGTAAGAGCGATCTCTTCATATCATTATGGCAAGCACTAGCAAAGCATTTAAGAGGATGTGTGCATCCGTGTTGTCGTTGTTTAACATCCGATGACACACACGATCTATGCGTTATTTGTACTGGGATCACAGGTGGATCTGGCCGATGAGTTTGAAGAGGGGTTTTTCCTCTTGCGATCGTCGGCTGTGGACGAGAGTGAGCCACTGGAGGATATGTTACTTCATTAACATTGTCTGATTCAGGGGCCAGTGCTCTGCTGGGTTCGGCACAGCAAAAGCAGGAAATATCTGAGGAGGGCAAAGAAGCTGAGACTGAGCCTTCCCAATCCTCCTGCCCTGCGTATGATGAGCTTTTGAAAGTTATGGATCGCGCCACGGCGAGGCTTTACTTGCCGTGAAGCGGGCGAAGAAAGTAACGTTGCGAGGTCATCTCGATGAACGTTATTTTTTCTGGCCATAACCTTCTAGCTCAGGTGAGCCTTCCTTTCTTCCTGGTTTCCATACAGACATTGAGAAGGAATGGAAGAGGCCGTTTTTTTTCCTCACGCATCCATCGATTCTAGCATACGAGTTATGCCAACATCGAGGCGATGCGCGAAAGTGGTTATGAGAAGACGCCCCTATAGAGAGATGCTGGCCAGCTATCTCTCTATGGGTGAGACGTCGGCTTTTAAGACTCCCTCCTTGACATCTCGCTAATGCCAGGGCATCCGCAGCAGCAGCAGGTCAGGCTGTCACTTCATTGCACACGATGGTGATGCCCCAAGCATATCAGGCTGGCCTGCTGAAAGACCTGGATAAAGGTGAGGGCCTTTCTCGTAATGAGGTAGCTGAGTGCGGGCAAAGGCGCGCTCAAGGTGTGTGAGTACGATCCATTTCTATATATATATATATATGTATATGTGTGTATATTTAATGTGCTGGTGGTTGTGTGTATAACCCTTCTGCTAGCTTTCTTTGCAGTGTTTCCCGGGACCTGTGTGTTTCTGTCCTTTTTCTAGGGTAGGTCCTCGGTGAGCACCCCCACTCGTCGATATATGTCCAGACAGTATGATAAGCCGGGTTTCGGCTTCTTACTTCCTGGATCATGCGGCCAGATCACAGGCTTCTGCGGCTTTCGAGCATTTAATTGTCTCTGAGGAGTTGGATTCCTCGCTCCATGGGCTGTTCTCGTGGTAATGTTGAGCAGTGCTCCCCTTTTATCAAAGGGTTACCTGGAATGAGCACACTATTCCTCTGAATTCGGAGTTCTCCTCTCACATGAGAAGTTGCGTTCTCTGTTTTTCCAGAGCACCTGGAACCAGCAGAGTGTTTGGCTAGCTTGCAGTATGCTTACACTTTTGATTCTACAATCGCGCCTATGTATCCTCTGGATACCTACTTTAATAGGGTGTTGCTACTAGGGGTCTGTTGAGACAGTTCCTTCAGCATATACAGAGAAATGTGCGGTAGCCCCTGTGTGACAGGCCAAGACTTAGTATGATTCTAGGCTCTTGGTCGTATTCCCTTAAAGGAATCTATTCCTGATTCCAAGCCTTGAGCTCTACCCCGGGCCCAGGAGTTCTGGCCCTGAGAGGTAAGTTTTTTTGGGTATGTAGCCTAGGCCTTTGGCCGTAGGGAATAATGTCACTGACAGGCGTCTAATGTCGCAGGGGCAACTCCCATGGCAATATGGTAGAGTTGGTACTTAGTGCTCGCCATGGTTTCTGGCATGCACTCCCCTCAACATGGCGGCATGGGTATACTGTTCCCCATAGCGACCGCTAGAGGACGCAGTTCGGAGTTCCCATGAAAGGGAACGTCTCAGGTTACTTATGTAACCATGGTTCCCTGAGTAGGGAACGAGACACTGCGTCCTCTAGGTTTCTTGCCATGCTGCAGACACAAGCTTCAGACGAAGAAGTGGATGATGTGTTCTCCCGGCGCCTATTTATACTATAGTCGCGCCGGTAGTGACGTCATCGCTGTCGCCGGCCAACGTGTTGTTGGTGTTTTTTCAATGTATGCTTCAGACACAGATGACGACAAGGCGTTCTCTCGTTCCCTACTCAGGGAACCATGGTTACATAAGTAACCTGAGACGTTCTTCCAGAAATGAAAATTGTTGTTATTTACTCATTCCCATGTCCCAAAAGTAATGTTTTTGCAAAATCTTCACTAAACTCTATACAATGGCAGTTACTTGTATTCAAGCACTAAAAGAAAATTGAGCAACACAGCAATCTTTTAGTAATTTTTTATTGATTATTTTGTAAAATGCCAGTTCTGATAAACTCAGTAATTATTTTAATTGTGATAAATATTGACTATACTGATATTAATTTATTCAATATTAAGCCATACATAGATCTACAATACACTGTACATTATACTAGCATTAAATCGGTCACCCAGCTCTAAAAATATTAATGTCTTTAATCTTTATTACCAAAGTGTAAAAAAGTAGCGCACATCCCACGAACCCACCCAGGGCTCAGGTGCAGGACAAAAAAAAGTAAAACTATAGCAAAAATACAAACGTATTGTCCACAGTTTAATATTTATTGACCATTTAAAACAAAAGAAAAAAAGAAGAGAAAAAAAAAAAAGTTTTTGTTTTGTTTTTTAGTAGCCTACTTTTAAATGACAAGAAATCATATTATAATCATATAATTTCGATTACATTAAAACATCTATATTCAAGACTGGCTTTGCACTATATGCTTTACACAAAAAAACTAACAAACAGAAAAAAAAACACAATTCCAAACAGTCGTGAACACCCAACGAGCATACATCATTGAGCACGCGCTCCATCCTCCAGCTGAGCATCACTATTTAACAAAGATGCGCAGCAGCATCTTCGCCCCGCCCATCCCAGGCTGCGCTCTTTCTCTCCTCGTTTACAGCGCCGGCGCAGTACAGAGCCACCGCGCGGCTCACTATTTAGCAAGAAGGGAGAGCGCATACTCAGCACCTGTCGTGTGTGTGGCTGGGGATTCGCTGGGAGGGTTCATTATTTGGCAGGGAGCGGCAGAGAGACGAGCATTTCCTAGATACCCACAGCAACGCGTGGATTCATTCCGCTTCCATCACTTCAGAGGCGAGCCGGCGGATTTTCTGGGCTGTTTAAACTTACTGGCTAGGTTTGGAAAGCCGCCCGTTTGGAAATAAATTACAGCATCGTATTTCCTCGGAAGTGTTTTGTTCCTGTACCGGGGCTGTCATCACTGAAGGTAGGATCTATGGAAGCCACTTTGGAACAAGCAAACCGTTATTAGATGTGTCAGAAAGGCGAGGCTTGTGCATCCTAGCCTTATTGCGCTGATTATAAGGATTTAAACTAGGTAAAATGTTCAGATGTCAGATGAAAGATACATAGGTAAATCCCCTGAAGCGACTGTCTAATGCATCCCTCAGCTGTATAAATCTACAGTTATTCCAGCACCGAGGTGATGGCCAGTGCCTTCCTTCTGCAGTCTGTTAGCATACCGGCTAACCAGCTCATATTATGTTTGCTTTTTTAACAGAAAAATAGCGGAATTGGTAACGGGCATTGTTTTGCATACGTATGGTGTATTGTAATAATAACTGCGGTCTGTAGACACCTTCCATCCTCATTGTCGGAGCGCCTCCCGTCTTTAATGTCCCGTTATCCTTTGTCTGCAATTACTATTGTGCACGATTTTATATTTAAATGATAGGTTGAAAAGGCTTTTAGGATCTGTACGTTTATAAGAAGTAAATATGAAAGTTTTGTAATAAGATACAACTTTGGACTTCATGACATTGAGATATTTTGTCGGTTCTTGTTGCTGGATGAAACCCAGTGTTAGAAAATTAAATATAAAATAGTTTTTGGCCTGGAATCGATTTTCGTAGTTTTTTTTCCCCTTTATGAGGATACATGGTTTTCTAAAAATAAAGAAATAAAGAAATAAGGAATAAGGAATAAATAAAACGTAGCACTGCTTGTCATAACATTTGTGTCAAATAGCCTATTTCAGTTGCAGGCTGCGTGTTGGAGGTGGTTTGGGTTTTTGTGGAAGGTGTGTCAGATCCCCACTGAATTAGCTTCAAACCCCAAAAGCTATCGAACAGAAGGTTGATGAATTGTATGTATTTCAACATGACATTCAGAAATTTCATTATTTCGAAAAATATTTACAAATCAAAACACATAATTTCACTTGTTGCCAAATAGACACTAAGGTTCTTTCACACTATAAGAATACCTATAGGCCTAATGATAACTATAATGCTTTAATTAATGTTCTAATTCTGTGAGAATATAGTCCACATTGCAGCTAATGATAGTGACACTAAGTAACGATATGGAGTGGTTTTTTTCCCAACTGATGATCAATTAAAAAAAACAAAAAACACTGCCAGCCAATCATATCAGAATCCACTGACTTTAAAGAGAACATTTAATGCAACACATAACAAAATGCGGTGGGGCATTTTTGTATAGGCTATTGTGTGTTGGTGTGGCTTGCATGTGTGTTTTTCACTGCATTTCGGGGAGTGTGACGATGAAGCATGCCATCTGCTATCAGAGATATCACTTTATTATAGATTTACACAACTAGAAACTTCAGTTATGTATTTATTTTTTGGGGGAGATAATTGACATTTAGCTAACTGTGCTAGTGGAGTAAATGGCAAACACTTAAAAGGCTGGTAAGTTGAATATACATTTAAAGATAATCTACAGATGTTAAAATTCCATTAAAACTATTTTTAATATCTTTAAATTAGTCGACTCCCTGAAAGTCATTGTATTATTCACACGCTGTTATCACAATTTGCTCACCTGAATCAGATAGGCCAATTAAATACGCTATCCATACCTGACTAGATTTGAGTAAATACATAGCAATAATGTATATTAAATAATCAATGTGACAGTTGATACACTTTTTTTAATTGATATATCCGTTATTTATTAAATAAAGTATTTTTCTATTGATCAAGCACGTATTAAATAATAAATGTGACAGTTAATACACTTATAATTTTCCAAAACCATTTCTATTTCAAATAAATGCTGTTTTTTTAACTTTCTAATCATCAAAGAATCCTGTAAAAATATAGCACTGTTCCCATAAGCAGCACAACTGTTTTCGAATATATATATATATATATATATTTTTTTTTTTTTTTTTTTTTTTTTTTTTTAAATACTTTTTT
>NW_015505196.1:5441808-5451944 GCF_001515645.1 Sinocyclocheilus grahami | reverse complement strand
TATTAGAATGATTTCTGAAGAAACATGTGACACTGAAGACTGGAGTAATGGCTGCTAAAATTCATAAAATAAAATAAATTTTAAAATAAATTCAAATAGAAAACATTTATTTTTAAATATTTCACAATATTGCTGTTTTACTGTATTTTTAATCATATAAATTCAGTCTTGGTGAGCATAATAGACTTCTTTCAAAAACATTCAAAATCTTACCAACCCCAAACTTTTGAACAGTAGTATAAACGTCCAAATACTTTTTAAATGTACAGAGGCTATATTTTACTCAAATTTGCAAGTAAAATATTTCTTGACCTGTCTTTGGTTTATTTTAAACAGATTTGAAATGGTAAACATTTGTTTAGATTTTATCAGCAGCATTTATTTGCAGTTTCAGAATAATTCATTAAGTTAATTGCTTTTCTGTTTGTGAATCTGCTTATAAATGTGCCCATAAAGTGGTTTTAAAGCCTTTAAATAAAGAGGTGAAATTGCCTTTGATTGAACTTTTATTGTCACAGTTAAATGTTAGGTGGGCCTTTCCAGTGACGCATAGAAAAAGATCGAAGGACAAGTACTATGAAGTATAAAGTTTAATGTTGAAATGAGACTTGTTTCAAAGGATGAGCTAGGCAGAAATAGCCCTTTGTGATGGCCTATATAGATCTAAGGCATTGTTTTTGTCTTACCTATGCCTTTATTTAATTAAGAGGACATTTTTAATGTATTATCTTGAACATGTGCCACAGACCATATGCAAATTTCATGAATACTCCCACTTATTCTTTTCTGACATTATGAACTCACATGCATATGCACTATAATCTGAGTAATGGAAGTAATGTTAGCAGTGACTAATGTGGAAAGACTTGAAACACCCATTTACATCAATGCTAATATGCCCAAATACATTGTGTGATGCCTATTGGGATGCAGATGTAGCTTTTGTTCATGGAAGTTCCCCATCAGGTTTCGTGTAGAAGAATGTAGATCATATTCTCATACATTTATAAAAGAGGAAACATTAAACTGGTGTCAGGTCAGTACTGAGGCTTAGAAATGACAAATTGCCTCAGACAGAAACATTGTTCTTGTGGATTTAAAGTTTCAAACAAGTAATTTTATGCCTTGTCATCCAGCATTGCATTTTTGCTCAACGTCCTCATGTTGTATTCCAGTCATCTTGACCAAGAGATTACTTTTCCACAAAAATTCTAGTTAATGTTATCACATTGGACTGAAACCTACTGATTTTGCTCTCACACAACTTCCAAAAACATAGGCTACATTTTTCTACACTTATAGTGCACCCAGTCAAAAATGACTGACAAAAAAAGCTTATATATTTATTGTTATGTTATATTATTAGCAACTCTTGAACTCAATGTTTGTATAAACTTGTAAACGTATACACTTTTTGGAAATGACTGATCGTAGGCTTTATTGACCTGAGTTTATTCACCTCAGTTTTTTGAGTGAATGCAAAAGTTGCAAAAGCTCAGATCAATGAGAACTGCGATTAGTTTCAAAAAGAAATACTAAACGTGCTAATTGAAAGAAAACAAGTTGATAAAAAAGATTGAATCCGAGATTTGGTGATAATAGCATAATGAGAAATATACAAGAACTTTTTAAAAGGCCTGTCATTTTTGCCTGCAAATGCCATATTAGGACAACTTTAAATGATTTTCAGCACAGTACACTAATATTTTTATATCAGTATTCCTAGTTTAGATGTATTGATTTTTCTAGTGCACGGTTATCCTATTTCCACTTTTTGATGTTTGCAGAAGTTTTTAATGGGGAAAAAAAGTCAAGTTATTTGGCTTTGCATCATAAATGTATCCACCAACGCATTATATGAGCAGCTTTTTATGTGGTCAGTTGTGATTGGTCTTCCGAGAACCATATGCTTGGAGAATTTGAGGAAAGCATGATGGTGGATCGGTGCAAAAGGGCAGCATCTACCTGGAGACACAGTTGTTTTTAAAAGTCTGCATTGCAAGTAGTGATTAGCATTTTCTGAGAAGAAGGCAGTAGTACTGTCTATATTTTTCTGAGAGATGCTGAGAAAAAAGTTACTTCTCTGATCTTTTCGTTTGCAAACAGCGGTGCCTTTGAGTTTGGAGACGGTGCAAGCAACTGCCTGCAGCGCTGCAGAATTAACTGAACCAGTGATGCTGCGAGATATAACTTAAGCAACACAAACAAATCACAATTTATGATAGATTGCAAACAGCACTTGATGTATTTTCAAACTTTTTTATTTCAAGTCTTTTGACATTTTTATTTGATACTTTATTTTGTTTTTCCTATTTTATTTTGTGAAAAGAAAAAAAAGTTATTTCTCAATGCACTTTGGCATTCAGAAAGCTGTTATTTTTTTTATCTGACCAGTTTTGTCACAGCGTCTCCCTGAAGACTTTTAAAGGGCACTAGCAAAACTGGTCTCATTTTCTTTCTCGAGCATGTGTGACTGTGATAAGTCAACACAAGCTTTTTTAGACTGCATCAATTTATCCTTCTCTTCTTTAGCTTCATCTGTTCCTCCTGCTTTCTTCAGTTCCGTTCTTTACCCACCCCAATCTGCAAACATCATCCCGCTGTAGGGTATGGAGGAGTCATCTTTCTCATCTTGCAGTCTCCCTCTCTTTCCCTCCTCCTTTCTCATTTTCTGCATCATCAATTTTGTTGTAGGTTCCTCCTCTGGACTAACAATATTTATTGTAAATAATAATAATAATAATAATAATTAGTATTATTATTAATATAGAATTTTTAATGTCTTTGTCATTGTACATTTCATACTGAAATTTAACTGAAATTTTACTTTATATTATCCCATCAAATAAAGAAAAAACTCTCCAATCTAGTTTTGCTGAATTATCATTATTATTATATATATTTTTTTAAATTCATGAATAGCAAATATAGAAAATATCGCACCATGGTACACACTGAAAAAAAAAAGATTAATTGAATTGACAAATTTTTGGTTGCAATCAATTTATTTTAGCTACATTTAAATAAACAAATTTAGTTGACTAACTTTCAACATGTTTTTGTTGTTGTTGTTGTTGTAGCTAAAATAAATTGTTTGCAACCACTTACCTTAAAAAAATAGTATCACTTTTTTTCATTTATAACCCTACTTTACATTTATTTATTTTCCCATTTTGCTGTTCCCCGCTTATTTTGCCACACTTGACATGCCTTTTGTGGGAGCGCTGAGTGCGGTGTATCAATTCTGTTTGACTGAACAAACCCATGTTACACGGATTACCTTAGGAAGTGAATTAAAAGGATAAAGAAAGCAGATGCGTTTTTGACCATCATTTTAAATATGCAAAGTTTGAATCATTTGTTTTGGTGCACTTTTTTCACATGTTAAAAAAATACTTCAGTATGTTCAGGTTTTTATTTATTTATTTGAGGCTGTTTGAACACATTCAACCACATGAGCGTCTAACAATGAAGGCTATGTTGTTGCATGCATTTTTAATTACCACTGGAAATGTTTGAAAGTGGAAAGCTCAATGATTTAGGCAGTGGGTTTTTTTTACCTATATTTTGCTTCTTTCACTTGTGATGGGATCGATGAAAAGTAATCTTACAAGTAAACAAGGCCTGATTCATTCTCTCTTTTTGTCCAGAATAAGATGCAATTATTACTACTTTTCTCTTCAAGTCAGAAAAAAAAAGTATGTCTACTCAAGAAAATGCTAACCCTAGTTTTTTTTCCAAATGCTTCCCTGACCTTCTATCTTTGAGATTTTCAACATTAAATAACATTCTTTAATTAACTTTGGTTACCTAAGCCAAAATCTATGAGGGGTCAATGAATGTTTTAGCTCCACTATAGCAGTCAGGTACAGAAGTGACCACCAGTCTTCATACATCAGGGTGTTTTAGGCAAGCTGAGCCCATTTACCTCCTTTTGAGGTGTCAGCAGTCGCAGCATTGGACAGATGGTCACTCCCCCTCCTGGCTGGCTTATTGAGTTCTATTACTGAGGGAAATCAATAGGACTGTAGAAGTCACCATGACCTGTAATTTAAGAACATCTATAAAACTGCACGCTTTACTTTGTTCAATTATTATTAGGATTCCCCTCTGATGGGTGCGTTGTGGTTTTGATTGTAAACGCAATTGATTTTCGGCCTAGTTGTGGCCTTAAACAATATCAGCTACTCCCAAATATAATTTTTAGACATCTACTTTTTATGCTCAGTATGCTGGGAAATTTAGCACTGTGAATGAAACAACAATCCTATTTCATGTCGGAACATTAATCTTCGAAATAGACATCTTCTTTGGCATCTTCATGCAATATATCTGTAATCAAACCAAGGACAGATCTTATTTGCCTGCGCATTAAAGCGATTTACTGAATTGAACATGGCATCACGATTTTCATTTCAACGTCTAACAAACTTAAATGTATTTTGTTTTGAATTAAAGTATCATACTTTTTGCACTGTTTAAAACTTTTGCATTATATTTCAAGTCTTTTGAAGTCAAGTTTGTGTCAGGAACAGAGCAAAATTAAAGTCATTATTCGCTGAAAATTCCACACAAGCTTTTCTTGGTGTGTCTTTAAATGAAATACATTCACAAAACCTCACTTAATGATTTGTTTGGGAATCAGAATCACTTCTCAAACTGATTCAATGACTCACTGATCTGGTTGTAGTGATTGCAGCTCATATGGTGCTTTTGAGTAATTTTTGAAGCTTGAAAGCTCTAAAAATAAAGGTGCTTCAAAAGGTTCTTCAAGCGATGCTATAGAAGAATCATTTTTGGTTCCACAAAGAACCATTCAGTCAAAGGTTCTTTAAAGAGCCATCTCTTTCTTACCTTTTTGTAATCTGAAGAACCTTCTTTCGCCACAAAGAACCTTTTGTGAAACAGAACGGTTCTTTAGATGTTGAAGGTTCTTTATGGAACCATTTAGACAAAAAGGTTCTTCTATGGCAGTACAAAATTCCTACTTTCATTATCCACAGACGAAAGAAAGTCAGATGGGTTTGGAACAACATGAGGATGAGCAAATTAAAGATTTGTCATTTTTGTGTGAACTAATCCTCAAACAGTTTTCCTCACGAATGCTGAAATTAGCTGTCAGTGCTCATTTACCTTTCCCAGAAATAGTAGGCCCGAACATTATTAGCTTCAGCTCCAGAGGCAATTGCTGCTGAGAGTAATTTGACTATTGCTGCTGCTGTCAGTTTGCTTTGCAATGAAACACTATAAAGAGTTGGAATTTTTGTGCAAGCCAGTTGTCACCAGAGAGCAATAAGTGAGAAATTTGAGAAATTTGATCCATTTAGCTCAGACCTGTTTGTTATCTCTATGCCTCTTCAAGAAATGAAGAAATACGCAATATTTGGAGTGGAAGCTAATAACAGGCATCTAAAATGGAAAGAGCTTTCCCTGCTCTATAATAAAGAGTCTTTTCTTGAAGGAATACATCACATAAAATCTGTATAGCATACAGCACATTGAAATGGGATGCCATGAAAGTGAGTAAATAATGGCTAACTGGTCATTTTTGGGTTAACATTTTTTATGGATATTTGCGTACATTTGAATGCATTTATTTCATAGTTCTTTTGAAAGTATGCAAGTGTAGTTTTTCCCATACTATGGAAGTCAATGGGGACCAGCAACTGTTTGCTTACCAGCATTCTTCAAAATATCTTATTTTTTTCATTTAGCAAAATAAAGAAATTGCATGCAACCAAACGGAGTATACACACACATGAACACTCTCTTGGCTGAGGCTGAGGCTCTTAAACTGCTGGGGAACAAAGATGTGAAGCCAATGGTCAGTGTGATCAGTGAAGCCGTCTCGAATCACTGAGCCAGTACCTTTTTTTTTTTTTTTTAAGGAATTTCATTATGAGATACAGCGCTTTATAGTAATATTGAAAAAAAGAAGAAAAAAACAAAACCTGTAGATCTTCAGTTAATGGACTTCTATTTTTGATGCATTGCACAGCTACTATACTTCAGCTACTGAAATTATCGCAAAGGAATTTTTTTTAGATCAGTATAACGACTGTCTTGAGGCAGAGCAAACATGACCAGTCGTAATTCCTTTCGACGTTTCATCTGAGATTGTAAACAGTGCTCTGTTGATAATAGCAGTGGTTACTGCGGGCCTTGGGAGCATCTGTGCGTCTGCTCGGCCTGAAACAAAACAGAGCCCAGAGCTCATTCTCTGTCTGAATGAGGATTAGTGAATCAGATGGACCGTTTGCTCACAATCCTCTTTTGAAAGGAAATCTGTGTGTTAGTTTGGTCTGTGGGCTTGTTAGTATGACTGCCCTGCTATACATGTTTATCCAACTGACTCTGGCCTTTATCACATTTAGAGGGGTGTGCGATATTGACAAAAAATAATATCTTGATATTTTCTGGGATTTTATCGATAACGTTAATTAGACGATATTTTGCTGAGTGTGTTACTGTGCTGGTATCTTAAGGGCTGCCGTGGACAGCTGACTCCTAAAGCAAATGAAATCAGTATCAACAAAATTCATCTTTGCAATAGGAAACAGAGAAGCTGCATTTGAAGTGGCATTTAGATGTATTTACACACTGTTTAATGCAAGACATGAAAGCATTTAATCTGAGTCATTGCGACTGAACCAAATCATTTAAACAGTTGATTCATTCAGGAACGAAACACCGCCATGTTGCTCAGAGACGCAAAACAGTGCTGTGGCAATTTGTTTGGAATTATTTTTGTTGTCGAAACAGCACAAAAACAGGAAATATGTCTAAAACGTAAGTCTCTTAATTAACTTCTTGTTTATTGAACTATTATAAAAAAAATCAATATCACATTTATAATCATGGTAATTTTTGGAGAAAAAACGACACTCTTCATGTGAAATTGATTAACTATATGAAGTAGTATAAACATATACATTTTCTGCCCCCATGTCTTGAATTTGTGATCATTCTAAATGCATTTTAATAGACTGAATCATGCAGTGAAAGAATGCACTCTAAATGCGTACACACACTAGTCTAGACTTCATGCGTGCACTCTCTAGGGGTGTTTTGAATGGTTTTTGCACAACAATTAAAACAACAATTACGATATTCAATATATATCACAGATGCTATATATTGCACGCCCCCAGCGATAAGCACTATTTTCAATGTCTAAGTTAAATGCAAAACAGACTTTATTTTTGAGAAATATAATGATATTTTGCAGATCAGATGTTCATTCAGGAACAGCACTGATTCAGTGAGTTAATTTAGTGGATGGTTTATCAGACTGATCCAAAGTGGTACAGTAAGTGCTGAGTTTGTGAATCCTTTTGAAAGATTCATTAAAGAACTGGTTTGTAAGAGCCATATTCTTGTTAATCAGACTACACTGCTGGTGCTGTATATTTGTTTTTTCATGCAGACTGATAAAAAACTAAACAGAGAGACATGTTTTCTTGCCATTATTTTGTGGTACACAGCCTCTTTATCTCATAACATTAAGTTCAGACTGTAAACACACATTAACTGCTCGGGTAAAATATGATTTTTATTTCTCTAGCTGCAATTTTTTTAAGGATTAAATGAAGATTTTTTTTTATTTGGTCCCAAACTGGCCAATTAGACAGGAAAGGGCCATCTGTAATATACAGTACTAATTTGGTTTTTATGTGACAGTTTTTTTCTGATTAGTTTAATACCAAAATGTACTTACATTCCCATTAATGAAAGAATAAAGAAAGAATGAATGACAAAATAAAAATGGCCATATTAGTCCCTACTAACATTTAGAGATATTGTATCAGTGTGAGAGAGTCTGCTAGCCATGAGTTTCCACTCTTGCATGTTTATGAATATTAGAATGACAAATGGTATTTCAAAGTATGATGTCATGGTGATATCGTTTTGAAATGTTGCCGGTCCAGTTGGAATTTCACGAGGGTTCACTAAAATGTGACTAGTTTAATACCAAAATGTACTTACATTCCCATTAATGAAAGAAAGAATAAAGAAAGAATGAATGACAAAATAAAAATGGCCATATTAGTCCCTACTAACATTTAGAGATATTGTATCAGTGTGAGAGAGTCTGCTAGCCATGAGTTTCCACTCTTGCATGTTTATGAATATTAGAATGACAAATGGTATTTCAAAGTATGATGTCATGGTGATATCGTTTTGAAATGTTGCCGGTCCAGTTGGAATTTCACGAGGGTTCACTAAAATGTGGGCTGATAAGGAATGTGCATTTGTTGTAGTGGCAGTCCAGTCTGTGCGCTGCCTGGTCTGTCTCTCCAGTGACATACAAATACAGGTTAGAAATCTCATTCAAATTTTAGATGTGTGTGAGTAACAGAACAAGATTAATTATCAATTAGTCTTATCAATATCATTTATTTTTCTTGGATGTTCAGCTTGCCTCTTTAGTGTACATACACACTGTTGAGCAGCAGAAAGGAAGTGCAGGTATTTTTTTTTCACCTGTGTCGGTAATGACTTTAATGCATTGCATACCAGTTGTTTCTCAGTGGTCAGGACTATTTTAAGAGAGCTGCTCTCAGCAAAAACAAGCCACCCGTACCATTAATGAGTAATCCCTTCAGGAGAGATCAGCCACATAGAGATTTATACTCAATAGGCCTATCATTTGTAAGATGCAGAGTAATGGTCGGGAGAAAGACATTTGGGGCTGTAAATCTCAGAAGAATTGTGAAATTGTCGAGTGAGTATAGAGTGGGTGCAAATTTAATGTTGGCTAAAAGTGTGTGAGAGTCCTTTGTCAGTCAGGTTAATTTAATGAATCATTCAAAGATAATCACAAATGCCGGAGTTTACCTGTGAATTAGTCTGAAGAATTATTTAGTGAATCAGACTACTGGATTAATTCCAGTAGTTCATTAATCAGAATCTTACGTTTGATTTTTGTTTTATTTGAATTGTATTATTATCTTTTTTTTAAATAATGTAAAAAAAAAAAAAAACGCTGCAGAGCCTTTTGTGCATCTCACCATCAGCCACAGACATGTTCCAGAGACTTCCGCTGTAATGTGACTGTCACCGTTTATCTGCTCTGTGTGCTTTCTTTATTCTGGGCCATCTCTCTCTCCCTCTCTCTGTCATACTTCTCCATCCCACCTCCCCTTCCTGTTATATCCACTATTCTCTCTCTCTCTATCTCTCTTTTCATTTGTATCGCTCTGCTGCACTTCCTCTTGTCCTGTACTTAGTAATTGTATCCTCCTCTCTCTTTTGCTCCGTATCTCTCAATCCCCCTTTCGCTCTCCTCTGTTCCTATGGGGGGGGGGCAGAGTTTGTGGAGGTTGAAGTTGCTTCCTGTCAAATGCAGCTACGCCCTCTTGTCCTCCTCCTCAGCAGGTAACAAAGTCCTTCCTGCTGCCAGCGGAATTCTGAGCGAACCGCACAAGAACATTCTTGGTTTGACAGCAGTTTCACTGCTACCACCTACTGTAGTGCAGGCCAGACTTCAGCCGGTTTTAGTTTGCTGACAGAGCTATGCTTTAACATGTTAACAGCCTAATAGTAAGTATACTGTCAGCAGCAAGCTAAAACCCTCCCAGAGAAGTTTTGTCTCTGATTTCATTCCCTTTAATGTTACGCCTGCTAGTTGATTGGTCAAAAAAAAAATAATATATATATATATGTTAATTATTATTATTATTTAATTCTTTTTTAACTACAATAGCAGGTGATTCAGGTTTTTGTCCTTAGCTGTTCACATGCTTGAATATGTGTTGTAAAATTGCAACATTTCACTGATTTGAGACTAGCTGATCTAAAACTGCTTATAAAATGTCTGATAATCAGAATCAGAATCAGAATGAGCTTTATTGCCAGGTATGTTTACACATACGAGGAATTTGTTTTAGTGACAGAAGCTCCATAGTGCAACAGAATGACAGTGACGAGACAGGACACAGATAATAAAAATAATAATATAAAAATAGACCATGTACAAAAAAGAAAAAACGCAATATATAATATAGACAATTTTGTATGTAATGTAAAGAGACCTTTAGTCAATTTACTTTCAGTTGTGGGAGGAAAGCTGGTCTCAGATCAGTAAAAGGGCTATATTTTCTTCCCCCCCCCCCCCCCCCCCCACTCATCGTATT
>NW_015505196.1:5433347-5441475 GCF_001515645.1 Sinocyclocheilus grahami | reverse complement strand
ATTTTTATTAGAAAAACAGAAGATTTTTAAGGGTTTTAATGGCAGGCACACTGGAAGGATGAGTGTTTGTGGGCATTGAATGATTTGCTTGTCTAATATTTAGCATGCTATAATCTAAGCCTTAATCTTGACCGCTTCAGGGCAGGATCTTTGGAAATGGGCTGCAAAGAAGTTTAGGCTCAGGGTTTAAATTTAGGATGCGAGGCATGAATATGCAAAACAGAATCAGCCGCCCTTTGATATTTCCAGTGAACTTGTGTCCTCATGTATTCTCTCAAATGCTCAAACACACAAAGTTGGTGATGTCGTTTTCCTTTCATTTTCATATCTTTTATGTCTGCTCTGTCTCTCTTTCTCAGTCTCACATAAACACACTTTTTAAAAGATAGTAGCACCGGCATATTGAGGTCAGCGTGAGGAGTTGGAGTGGACAAAAGAGGTCAAAAATGGCTGTGCTGGCTTTAGTCTGCTGTGCTTAAAGACATGTGTGTGTGTGTGTGTGTGTGTGATGGGGTCACGATGAGTCTGGCCTGATTGAGCTGTTTTTAATCCTCTCTACTGTTTGAGTGTCACACAGCATCGCAGGTTTGCAGCCCAGACGTTTATTGCTGTTTATATGTGGGCTGCCAGTTTGATTTGTTAATCTAGTGTGATTAAATTAAAAAAAAAGAATGTGGTAAAATGCGATTAATCATCCCCTCTGACCCATATGTAAATTGCATAAAAGGGATATTTTCCTATCTAAACCAGATTGACTAAATGGATTGCTGTGAACTCAGCTATGATAAATGGCTTATGTTTGATGATATGAAATACAACAACCAATTTATTGGCTTTTTTTGTAATGTCTGTCTACTTAATGCTTTGCTCCTCTGTCACAATATCATGTCTTTGAATTACTGTATCTTCATTTGGAGGCTTTTCACAGCAAATTTTGATGTTGTAATAAAAGCAATTCAATTGCCATGTTTTGTAATAAATTAAACCGAACAGAAATAAATTAATTGGCAACACAAAAGCATGTGTTGTCACATCAACTTTAAAGCCTTGCCTTGTCTTTGTGGAAGTTTCTTGGTTAACATGACTGCTTCTGCACATGAAAGCTAATGGGTCTGAACCAATCAGCCTTCTGACCCATCGTGATTCCAGTGTGTAGAAAATGCATTCGTGAGTCTCTTGTTTTTGCCATTTTGCGCTCCTCGTTATGACTGCTGTTATTATCATCCTGGCAACCACAAATAGCGTAATTATTCCTCTTCCCATTTCCGTGGGATAATTGAAGCATTATTCTGTGATAATGGAAATGAAATAGATCTTGTGCAGCTTGCTTCCGGCGCACTTTACTGGAGGTGGCTATGTGATATACAGGTCGGCTCACTGTGAAAATCTAGTGTTTATCAACTGGTTTTGTTGCAGGACTGTTATTTTGTATTGGACATCAGATGACCACATTACCAGTCAGCAAAAATAGCATTTTACTGGAAGTAGAAATTTGACCAACTTTAAGAAATTTTTTTTCAGCATTTTTAAAAAATCTTCATGCATTCCCTAGTGAAAAATACTAAGTACTAAAATGTATTTTAAATACATTTATTTCATGCTAAGTATACATTTACATATTTATGTACTTAATAAAAATACCATGCATGCAATTGTACTTTTGGCATACTTGAAGTCTGCTAAATTGGAACAATGTATAATATATTTGATTGTGCTATAGTGGGAACTATTGCATATACTTTAGGAACACTGGAACACTTTAAATATCTTGCTTTTAAAGAGCGATATTAGTAATACTATTAAACATAACTTAGTAATAAATTAGTAATATAATTTTTATGTCAGTGAATATGTTAATAGATTTGAACTTATGGACTGTTAATATTTTTTAATGTTTTAAATACTGTTTAGGATATCATGTAACTTGCATATTTAAGATGCTTTTTTCTTTGTTTTTTTGTCAATAGTGTGCAACCAAAATATGGGAAGTGTTTTGTTCTCCTTTTTTATTTTGATGTCCTAACTATGTATGTGCTTACTGCTTAGTTTAATATTTTTTTTTCCATTTAGCATAGTTTTCTTTCCTGCTGTCCATTTTTTTATTTTTTATTATTTTTTGTCAATCTTCTTTAAAGACTCAGAAACCAAGAATGGCGATCCAAGGCCTATAATGTACAACATAAATTGCTTTTTTCTTAATCTCCAAGGAATCGTATAGCCAGTTCAAGAACCCTAGTGCAGAGAATATGGTTCTTGATAAGAAGGAGGTTTTTGTTGAACTTAAGGTGCTGCAGACCCACTGACCCACTTTATTTTTAAGCGTTGAAGTGTAAATGGTTACACAAATTTGTAAGGAGTAAAATTGACATACTGAGCAGGAGAGGTCTCAAAGGTGTGGTTTAATAGCTGTTAAGTCTGTTGTGCAGGACTCTGGAGTGTGTGTTTGACACTGTGCTTTAGGGAGTGTTTGACATGGCGACTGAGACTGTCTGGAACCTCTCTTGAGGATTCACTGACAGCTACATCAGAAAAGAGGAAATGCAAGACAGTTTGAGCACACAAGAATGGTGATGCCTTTTTTGTGTGTGTAGCACACTGACAAGTGAGGAACTCTGACTGGAGGAAACAGCAGCATGGTTTGATCTCATGCTTATTCTTCTCACACCAGACTGCTCCAGTGTGTGTCAATGAGATGGAAAAACACATTTTATGTAATGAAAAAAGTTCAAGTCAACTTTCTTGTTGCCAGTTTTTTTTTAGAAAATAATACTTTTTAATCTGTTCAACATCATGTGTTGCTATTCTGGAGCATTGTCAAACACTTTGTTAAATCTTTATGAAGAGGGGAAAAAACTTGAATACAGTATGACTTGTTATTTTAAAGTACCTTACAGATTATGTAAGATTGTCTTTTTGTGTGTAATTTCACATCTTGATTTATCACAGTAGCATAGAGTTCTCATTGTGCCACGTGAACTGACTCCAGAACTGAAAAAAAATCTAATTCTGAAATATATATTAAAGCTAAATAGAAATAAAAAAAGACAAAAGCATTATCGGCACTCAAACACTGTTATCTTAAATTTAAAACAGGGGGGGGGGAAGTGAATGAGAACTATTAATTTAGCATCACTAGAATTTCTAAATAATTAGATTACTTAAAATGAACAATTGCCCAGTTTTAATTTTTGTAAAACTTTTATTTTGTAAAAGGGTTTACAGTATTTTCAGATTTCTTTTTGAAAAACAGAAATAATTACATAAAAAAAATGTGTGCACCTTTAATTATTATTGCATAGCTTCTATAATTTCTATTGAATGAGTCATTCACTCTATAGATTTGTTCAAACACACCGATTTATGAAGGTAACATCAAGTATTTCTGAACAATTATGTTACAGAGGCAAAATGGAACACTCTAAAAAAACACCTCTGTAAAAGTTGTTTCTGAGTGAAATCGCACACTCACCCACATTCGCTCACAGCTTGAAGGCTTTTTACTTTTAAGTTTCCACTCAGTCAGGTAAACTTTCCTCCCTCCTGCTATGCAGGCCTGATTGTGTACCTCAGATGTCTACCTTAATCAGGAACCACCTGCTTACATTACTGGTGTTCGAAGGGCCTGGAGCTGGGCTTCACTCATGCATATGTTTTTTGTAATGAGTATCTGGATGCGGGATCTGAAGATGCAGGAGGGAATCTGGGCCAGTGCTCCAGTGAATGACAATATGATTGAAAATGCCTACGTTAAAGGATCCCCACTACTAAATTAAAGTTAATAATCACTAACCTAAGGCAGGGGTTGGCAAGTAAGTTTGGCATCGGGCCAAAAAAAAATGTCGCCACTAGATGGCGGGCCAGAACATAGTCAAAGGATAATTTAAGAAATTAATTGATGAAAAATGCAACTAGATTTGCCTGTGACAGACTGTTACAGTGTCTTTTGTAACTGGTAGTGAGCTGTTACTCTGTGTTAAATCCTGTTGGAGGACAGTCATTAACAAAAAGCCACATTTTTGTGGTGGTGTCCAGCAGAGTACGTGAGCGGAGTGGAGCATCAACAATTTCCCCTCCGCGCTCCGAGCATTTAATAATCACTCCGCTCCGGGTTCACCGTTTCCCGCTCCCGGTCCACTCTGTGCTCACTGATCTCAGAAACACCGCTCCGCAAAGTATTTCAGTATGTTTGAAATATCACAGTTCTCTTCATAACCTATATTAAAATAAATAAATAAATAAAATAACAGGAGAGTTTCAAAGAGGCTTATTGGAACACTAGTGTGCAAACCTTTTTTCCTACCACATGACAAGCTAATAACATGGTTGTCAGCATTAAAAGGTGTAATCGCTGCTTTTTGCAGTGCAAATTTTGTTGAAAATGACATTTTGTTTTGATGAAAATAACTACGTTTTTGTCAGTTATTTTACCTAAGGATCGATACATTTCTTACAGATTGCTGCTCATTTGAAATCGGATACAGATGAAGTAGCACTGTAAGATTACATTTGTTTGAATGCATTATTGAGAGAGCGATTGCGTGTGAATAAGTGTTGTAGTACTTGTTTAAATCATGCTTTCAGCTGAAAATATTCAGTATCTAGAAGGAACAAACTAATTCCTTGATAACTATAACTTTCCGCTTATGTCCATTGCCGTCATCATATAGCTTCACATTCTTTCTGATTTAAGTGATCCTTCCCTATCAAGCTAGCTAAATATGTTTAACATGTGAATTCTAGCTAAATGTGCAGTTATATTACGGGCTGTTGGCATGAATTGTATTCGTGATGGAGCGGTGGTGGAGCGCTCTTGGAGCGAGTGAAAAGCTCCATTCAAAATCACATCGCTCCACTCCGCGCTCCGCTCACATACTCTGATTGAGAGTAACGGTTGCTGTCATGACAGATCTATTTCAGAACCAGCCACTATCAAAATAATCTGGCTGCGGGCGCGGGCCAGATATTATTGCTGGCGGGCCAGTTTTGGGGGCCGCCTGTTGCCGACCACTGACCTAAGGCATCATGAGTAGAGGTTTTCTAGTTTTTGAGTTCTCCAAAATCTTTTTTTTTTTTTTTTCAGTAGCTGATTCTAGCAAGGTGGCTTTTGACCTTATATGACACTTAAAGAAATCATCATGACTTCATGCACAAGCTCACACTTATGGCAGCATCTCAAAATGCCCTTCTTGGCAAGATATAAATGTGTAAACTATGTCTTACTGTAAGTATATGTAAACAGCACTTTAGCTGTCTCTTATGTACTTACCCTATTCTGTACTGAAACATTTTCCATCGTTTAGAAAGTGCAAATTTGGTGGGCTACAGATATTTTACAACAGGTTATCAAAATTTGAGCATGTGCTACACACATAATCCTATTCTATACTTACAAAGAGTGTGCTACCATTCAAAATTTGGGGTCAAAAATTAAAAATAAAATAATATAAAATAAAATAAAAGTAAGTAAATAAATAAATAAATAATAATGCATTTGTTATGTTTTGAACAGTATCATACTCATCTAGGCTACATATATTTGATTAAAAATACAGTAAAATCTGTAATTTTGTGAGATATGATTACAATTTAAATGAACTATTTTCTATTTTAAAATACTTTAAAATATAATTTATTCCTGTGATGGCAAAACTGAATTTTCAGCGGACATTACTCCAGTGTTCCCTTTCATGGGAACTTCGAACTGCGTCCTCTAGGGGTCGCTATGGGGAACGCCTCGTCGTGACCCGTGTCTGAAGCATACATTGAAAAAACACCAACTCGTTGGCCGGCGACAGCCATGACGTCACTACCGGTGCGACTACAGTATAAATCGGTGCCGGGAGCTACACATCATTCTCTTCTTCGTCTTCATTGACTGTTCTGTTTGAAGCGTGCATTTTCAAGGAAAAAGTAAGAGCTATCTATTAATATTATGGCGAGTCACATGATCCTTCAGAAGTCATTCTAATATGCTGATGTTTTATTAAATCAAATATGTTTGTATTTGTAACATTATAAATGTCTTTACTGTCACTTATGATCAATTTAATGCACCCCTGATGAATAAATGTATATTAAAAAAAGAAAACAGACTTTTTAAGGTATTAGATAGATAGATAGATAGATAGATAGATAGATAGATAGATAGATAGATAAATAAATTCAGTAAATGAATACTGTAAATCTTCAACTATTTTATCAAAGGTATGTGATATATAGGAACTCCGATACCAAATTAATTTAAAATTTAATGATGAATAAATGTATATTAAAAAAAGAAAACAGACTTTTTAAGGTATTAGATAGATAGATAGATAGATAGATAGATAGATAGATAAATAAATTCAGTAAATGAATACTGTAAATCTTCAACTATTTTATCAAAGGTATGTGATATATAGGAACTCCGATACCAAATTAATTTAAAAGTTTGTAATGTCTGAGAACTTTACGACTGTTTTAGGTTCATAATTAATATCTGAGAAATGTATATCACTTTCTGGGTAATATATTATGATCCCTCTAGTCTCTGTGTTTGTTTTTCCTCATTAAAAGTGAGATAATACAGTCTGACTTGCACAACAATGTCTGGATCCCACATTAAGACTCATTCTGAAGTAATTCGCTTTTAATGTAATGCGGTGTCTCAATATTTTATAGTCACAATTTTAGCATTTTAGTGAGATTGTTATGCAACATTTAAAGACTTTTCAATGAAGAAGCTTTTCTGGCTTTAATAATAGATGTGCGGCAGGCCTTTGATTTTGTTAAGAAAGTCGTGAAGCATGAAACTGATAACTGTGATGTCTGCACCTTTTTCCTTTTATCATCCTATTAAACTGTCATTCTTTGTTTTTAACATCTCTTTCATCCTTTCAAATATTAATTCCCCTTACTTTCTTTCCACAGTAAACATGACGAGTGCTACGTCCCCAATACTGCTAAAATGGGACCCCAAAAGTCTTGAGATTCGCACACTGACTGTGGAGAGGTTGCTGGAGCCGTTGGTCACACAGGTAATGTCTTCTCATTAGATTTACACTGCTTGCGGTTTCTTCTTTGCAGGTCCAGTTGCTGAATGTACAGACCATATTAAAACTGGGTTTCGTTGATAATTTTTGTCTAAGGAATTGGCAACATCTCAAACTGTCAAGCAAAAGTATCAAGCAGATTCAAAATACCGGTCTAACTAGTTAACTTGTCACCTGTAGTTGTTGACTAACTAGTTGTTGTCAAAATCTCCTGTTGAACTTCACAAATTGAGTCTTGAGCAATCAAAATCAATATATCCGTGATTATCATAATGCCATTAATGGCATGTTTGCTTCAACTGGTAAAGCTTTCTAGGATTTTGAAGTTGGTCAATGTAGAAAAGAGTTTGAAGACCTTATCAGAATTTGTCTGAATATAGGTTATACTCAGATGCTGGATGTTACATTGTACATTGTCTCCAGAACTCCACAGCTCACGGCAGGAATCACATTTTAGACTTTTTTTCTTTGTTCTCTTGTGCCTAGGGTATATTTGTTGGGCTTAAAATACTGAGCAAAGTTTGCAAATGAACAAACAAGCAAACTTTTTAGACTTCTATACCATCAGTCAAAAGTTTGGACGCACCTACTTAGTCTTTGTTTTTGCTATTTTTCCACATGTTAGAATAATAGTCATCATAACACAACTGGGAATTATGTAGTGACCAAAATTAAGAACAAATCTTAATTTAGAACCTGCTTTCTTTAGTCCTGAGATATATCAAGATAAACATACATTCAGTCAAGTGTGTCCAATGTTTTACTGGTTGTATGTCTGCCATGTACTAAGAAGGGCAACCATCAAAGTTTGGGGTCTGTAAGAATTTATAATTATTTATCAAAGAAATACTTTTATTCAGCAGTGAAATTACTGTATAGGCTTTTACATTGAAACATTGTTTCAAGTAAATGCTGTTTTTTTAACTTTCTCTTAATCAAACAGTTCTGAATAAAAGTATTATTGTTTTTTATTAAAATATTACGCTGCATACATAGATGTTTTCAAAATTAATCATACCAAAAATGTATCTTATGTCTATGTCTTAAGTCTTATGCTTATATATATATATATATATATATATATATATATATATATA
>NW_015505196.1:5401894-5433236 GCF_001515645.1 Sinocyclocheilus grahami | reverse complement strand
TATATATATATATATAAAAACTTTTGAATTATTTTAAATTGCAATGATATTTCACAATGTTACTGTTTTAATTGCATGTTTAATCAAATAAATGCAGTGTTTATAAGCATAAGAGGCTCAAAACATTTTAAAAATATCTTACTGACTCAAAACTTTTAAATGGTGAATACAATCTTTTTCCCTTGAAAAAAAGCAGAGATCATTATCATCTGAAGGAAAATTACATTTCCCATTAAACAGTTTTTTCTGTATTCTGAGCAATTATGTGTCATTAAATTGCTGTTTTACAGTCTTTATAGCAAACGCATATCTTCCCATAAAACCTTCCCATTTAAAAGAGACCTGGAGCTTTTTTCTCTTCACAACATTAATTGATGGCTGAGTGCAGATGCTGGGCTTGACCTCTCTATGCATTAGATTAGTCCCTGCCATAGACAGCTTCCTCCTGTTTCTTCTGGGAGAGAAAATGGGAATCGTGACTCTTAGGTCATGCACAGACTGTAAAGTTTTGGGATTGGCAACCATGTGCTGTAATCATCTTGTTTCAACCACCTTGGTTTAGTGTTAGCTATTTTTGAGACTGTGTAGACATAGTAATATCCCTCGACAATTAGCTTCATTTCCCAGGAATCGGCCTTTTTGTTTTCTTTTTTTGTATTCACTCACGCATGCTTTGACCTGATGAAAATGCACCTGGACCTCTCACAGAGATGCCATTTACCACGCACAGTTCTGAGGACAGACAGTTCAATTGTCTAGATCACAATGCCCTGAAGCTGAATTTTCAAAGCTAGGTTGGAAACATGTTGAGGCATAAGGCCATGCAATAGTCAGTTTTACTATTATGTGAACTGTCTGCTTTGATCTCAAGTGGGATGGTTCTTAAAATGGCATTGCTTGAAGGTTTCTGAACGTTCAGAGCTATTCATAATCAGGGTGTTAATGGTCAGTACCGGTTACGTTGGGATCATGAAGGTTGACTGGTCCAACAACTGATGAGTTGATTAGTTAGGTGGACAAGCTTTATATAATTAGTTTTATATATTGTTATTCAGAGTCATGATTGATTATTCAAATTTAAAAATACCTATGTTAGCCTATCTGCTTTATTTGTTCTGGCTTCTATGTTTTTAATATAAATTTATTATCAAAAAATAAATAATTTAATAAAAAATGTATTTAATTAAATTAATTAATAAAAAAATTCGTTTAAATTTAATAAAATTTAATGAATCTTTTTAATTATTGTTTTTATGTAATCAAATTAAATGAAAACAATTCATTTAATTTTTTGGCAAAATAAGTGCTGCACAACTGAGGTTCACCATTTTAATCAAAACGTGGACGGAAAATTATGTGATACTCGTTCAGATATGTTTTAATAAATTGTATTATTGTTATTGTTATTATTACTTTGAGAAGTAAGTCATACTTTCTTCAAATTAAACCAAATGTTTATTTTGGTAGGTTGTAGTGAAAACGTTTGAGTTTCCTTTAGGGCTGCAAAACGATTAATCGGATTAATCGCATTCAAAATAAAAGTTTATGTTTACATACTATATGTGTGTGTACTGTGTATATTTATTATGTATATATAAGTACACACACATATATGTATATATATATTTTTTTATATTTGTATTTATTTATATTTATACTTGTATATAATTTATATTATATGTAAATATAAATATTTTTTATAGAAATCTAACATATTTTTCCTTAATATATACATATATGCGTGTGTATTTATATATACATAATACATATACACAGTACACACATATATGTAAACAAACTTTTATTTTGAATGCGATTAATCGTTTTGCAGCTCTAGTTTCCTTGTGTATCTGACAATAGTTTTATAAAATGAAATGCTTGTGAAGTAACTCTCAAAGCATGAGAGATGACGTTCATGTGTTCACATCCTTATGAAGCGAAGATGCTGAAAACACCGTAAGTGCATACTTGAGTATAGTAGACAAAACTGTCACTCATTTACACACTGACACGTAGGGCTGTCAAAAAAAAATTTGAACTTCGAATATCCGTCGAATTAAAAAAAAAAAATCCACATTCGAATGCAAAAACGTTACATTCGAATTGTAGGTCTGCGTCAGCCTTCAGGCAGCCTTATCAGTGGCACACAAAATGCGACGACAATGTAAGTGTCATTGCATTTTAATGCTTTTGTTAGCCTATCCAGTTGAACCCACTAGATGCGTCGCTGCTACGTTGTTCATTCAATATATAGTGGAAAACGAAAGCATCAGTGTGGCAAATATGTTGTTTACGACGAAACTGAAACCAAGCCGTTCACACAAAATGCATATTTATCACATTTTCTAGCGGGGCATCTATCAGCGTTGCACTCGCGTCTCGCGCAAGAGAGCGGCATGTTTAGAAAGCCATGTAAAATTAATGTAAGTTCCAACTTTTAAAAAACATGTCTCAAGACTTTATAGCGGTTTTCCCCCATCCCACTGTATCTCATGTTTTTAAATAAAGAAACTATCCTACTCTTTGTAATTGGTTTTTGTGTCCTTTGAATTAAACTATACATACATGCATGGTGCTGGGGTTTTTTCTAATTGTTTGAGCAGCTTTATTAATTATATATAAAATAATAAAACATTATTTTAAACATTATGCACTTTTTTTCAAAGATAGTCGTGTTATTTTATTACGCTTTGAAGAAACGTGCATAATATTTTGCTCGATGTGCCCTCTTGTGGCCTCAGGAGAGAAGCCAAAAGCTTTTTTCCCCTTTAACTGAAATTATGCCTTTTAAATTCGAATATAATTCAAATTTTTATAATATTTAAGTGGAAAATTCAAATTTTGTTTTTCAGTCATTTTGACAGCCCTACTGACACACAGCACATGGAGACGTTTTGTTATTTGATATTCCCAGACATTAATCATAATGCGATTTGATTAAGTGTACAGCCTTACTTTTGATTTATTCATCCACATTTTGTCAAATTCCATTATATTCAGCGTTTTACATTGAATTCCATTTTTATGACTGGATTCCGCAATTCTGTCTAGGTTTTCAGCATCACGGAAATCATGGGCCCAAGATAACACTCGATTTACTACAATGACAAGGGAAAATATTTTTCAGCCTTTCGTCTTGCAAAATGTTGTACAGGAAGCATGTAATAGCTCAGAGCATAAGACGCAGCCTGTGGAAGAAAGAGTTTGATTTCAAATAAACTAGCGAAGAAAAACATTTGCTCTCCGGGTGAGAGACTGATTGATATGGCCAATTTATAGCTTTTGTGGAGTGTAGCGCTCAGCCTTCATCTCTCGACCCTTTGCCGCACACTCCCTTTCTTTCCCTCATTGTTTCTCTCTCTCACACAATCCTCAGCACAATGTGACAACTCCCCAAAGTTGTTCGCCTCGGTTTTCCCATTGTTCTGTCACATAATGGAGGCATATGGCACAAGGAATCATGGGAATGCTAATGGATTCTTAACACGAAGTTAATACTTTATTTGGAATCGGCGTAGAAGGCAGCCCGGCTCAGAAACAAGTCTTCTCCACTCACTTACTCTTTTATGATCTCAGGTGTATCTGCTGAAATAAACCAGCCTCTTATGAGAAGAGGTGTTGAGGTTGAACGGGGACAGTTTATGTCGTGATTTGTTGGGAGAAAAATCTTCTAATAACAAAACCAGAGTAAAATGTATTTGTGCAACTCTTGTAGAAAGCAAATAGACAATTGAATGGGTCATGTCTCAAATGGACACGAACACCTACTAACATTACCTTGCTGCTATTCTATATTCAACATGCAGAATTGTCTTTCATTTCCAAGGAAAAGATCTTTAAGACCTCCGCAGTAGCATGATGAGACATGGTAAGTTTGGTTATTGTCAATCTGAGTGTCAATTCGGTTTGTTTCCTATCAAGGACAAAAGCGACAGATACTGAACTCTTGAGCGAGTGTGTGCACACACCTACGCAGGTGTTTATTGGAGTGGCACCTCAACAAAATATTCTGTGAAATGAACCTGTCTCCTTGAGACAGGTTAAAGTCGATAAGGACTGTAAGATGAGTACTGATTTACAGGTGCATCTCAATAAATTAGAATGTCGTGGAAAAGTTAATTTATTTCAGTAATTCAACTCAAATTGTGAAACTCGTGTATTAAATAATTTCAATGCACACAGACTGAAGTAGTTTAAGTCTTTGGTTCTTTTAATTGTGATGATTTTGGCTCACATTTAACAAAAACCCACCAATTCACTATCTCAACAAATTAGAATACTTCATAAGACCAATAAAAAACATTTTTAGTGAACTGTCGGCCTTCTGGAAAGTATGTTAATTTACTGTACATGTACTCAATACTTGGTAGGGGCTCCTTTTGCTTTAATTACTGCCTCAATTCGGCGTGGCGTGGAGGTGATCAGTTTGTGGCACTGCTGAGGTGGTATGGAAGCCCAGGTTTCTTTGATAGCGGCCTTCAGCTCATCTGCATTTTTTAGTCTCTTGTTACTCATTTTCCTCTTGACAATACCTCATAGATTCTCTATGGGGTTCAGGTCTGGTGAGTTTGCTGGCCAGTCAAGCACACCAACACCATGGTCATTTAACCAACTTTTGGTGCTTTTGGCAGTGTGGGCAGGTGCCAAATCCTGCTGGAAAATGAAAGCAGCATCTTCAAAAAGCTGGTCAGCAGAAGGAAACATGAAGTGCTCCAAAATTTCTTGGTAAACGGTGCAGTGACGTTGGTTTTCAAAAAACACAATGGACAGACACAAGCAGATGACATTGCACCCCAAATCATCACAGACTGTGGAAACTCAACTCTGGACTTCAAGCAACTTGGGCTATAAGCTTCTCCACCCTTCCTCCAGACTCTAGGACCTTGGTTTCCAAATGAAATACAAAACTTGCTCTCATCTGAAAAGAGGACTTTGGACCACTGGGCAACAGTCCAGTTCAGCTTCTTTGGCAATTAATGTTTGTGGCTTACCCTCCTTGTGAAGGGTGTCAATGTTTGTATTCTGGACAACTGCCAGATCAGCAGTCTTCCCCATGATTGTGTAGCCTAGTGAACCAAACTGAGAGACCATTTTGAAGGCTCAGGAGACCTTTGCAGGAGGTTTGACTTGATTAGCTGATTGGCATGTCACCATATTCTAATTTGTTGAGATGGTGAATTGGTGGGTTTTTGTTAAATGTGAGCCAAAATCATCACAATTAAAAGAACCAAAGACTTAAACTACTTCAGTCTGTGTGCATTGAATTTATTTAATACACGAGTTTCACAATTTGAGTTGAATTACTGAAATAAATGAACTTTTCCACAACATTCTAATTTATTGAGATGCACCTGTAAGGTCAAAGCTGAGGAACTTGAATACATTCTACCACATTCATTTTGATCTGAGCTGTGTGAAACAAGGCTAATGTGTTGTATGCTGTAACGCTTCACCATTAGCTTTGAAATATGTGTATGAAAAGTTGAGTCTGTGAGACTTTGAGTCTTTCTGTTTAGTTTTAGGGTTTAAGTATTTAAAGTGATTCTACAAAAACACTAATAATTACAGCAAAACTCAAAAGACGATCCATTATGTTGTGATGCCTAAATAGCATTAAAATTAATTATTTAAGTTTTTATTTTAATTTTTTTTGTCAAAATATATTGACATTTTTATATTGGCCATTAGGGGTGGGCGATATGACCAAAATCTTATATCACACTATGAGTAATTGTATTTCACAGTAACGTTATATATCACAATATACAGTTGTTATTTTTGCTTTAAATAAGGTCTTTATGATATCAACATTTTTGATACCATAAAGATGTCATAATTTTTGTCACCAGTGTCAATATCACAAGATACCAATACTAGCCTAAATAAAATAAATAAATAAAAAAAACACTCAAGCTCACTGAAGACAAGCAAACAGTCAGCAAGAATAAGAAACTAATTATAAGCATTAGGACAAAAAACTGCAGTAGAACAAATAAAGAAGTAATGCTTTCTGTGTTCTTTAATGTGCGCATTGTTAGTAAATCACCTGCAGAATTTTCGCCTCCCATCAGTGCTTTTATGGAATTGCACTCTAACGCTAATTAGCCCTGTTTAATAAATCTAGCCCCAAATGTATAAAAAACACTGCATACTCTACACTGTGTAAATTAAATATATATTTCTTCTTGTTAAAGTTAAAAAAGTGATTTAGTCAAGAGCAGTGAAAGATTTTATCTGTTTAGTTTGATTAACATGAATGACTGTCAGCAGGAATATTAGACTGCTGTCACTGTAAGAGCTGCCTGTATCCAATATCCTGTTACACGTGTGTTTTCTTTCTCGGCTGTTTGCTTTACCTTAAGACCTTAAATAATATGTTTATGAGGATACTTGCAAAGATGGGTATTTTGACACATACAAGTGTGTGTATTTAACCGTTCAAGGTCTATAAAGCTGCAAAAATAACAATTATATAGTATAATAATATAGTAATTCAATTCAATTAATATTTTGTTTTATTTTCAAGTGTTTTTGATGCAAGAAACTTTAACTTAAAATATAGAAGATAATAATAATAATAATAATAATAATAATAGCCTATTATTAATAACATTAGCCTATTATTATTATTATTATTAACAACAACAATAACAACAACAACAATAATAATAACAATAATACTAACAATAATAACAATAATAATAATAATAAAAATAATAAAAATTATTATTATTATTATTATTAAACATATGTATTGCTATGAAAGTGTAGAATTGGCCTGTTTTAACAACCCAAATGTAGAAACTCTACTTGAGTGTGCTTGTGTTTATGAGTTTTGCTGGCTCTTCCTTTGCCTCGTTTCACTACAGAATCTCTGTCCTGAGGTAAATTATGCAGGCATTTTGATTTATGGCTGTCTCTAATTCAAACAATAGTTCAGCATATTCAGCTGAGGTGCTGCTTAAATCATGTTGCAGAAAGCGGCAGCTTAACGCCAGGCGATGTGCTTGGGCTGTTGAAGTGCTGATTTTTTTAAGTGATTTAAAATGCAACCATTTGGTGTAGACTGGCAACGAGTCAAGGTCGTGACTCCCCTGACGGATGAGGAGAAACTGCCCCATCAGGGTGTGGACTGGACCGGACACCAGGGATTTGTGACTCAGTGATTGAGTAATGCCCTGTGGATTTAACATTCCAATATAAGCAGTTATGCTGCCGCCCAAAAGGTGTGACCACATGGATGATGTGTAGGCACTAATTCAAAATCTTTTTATACCAAATAATTTATTTGATTCTACTTAAAGCTGCAGTCTGTAACTTTTTTTGGTTAAAAATGATCCGAAATCAATATATGAGCAAGTACATAACCAGCCAGTGTTCAAAACTATCGCCTTACTTTAGCCTGATTCACAACGGTTATCTTATAATAATGTTTTCTAATTTGAGTGGTACGGGTAGGTTTTCGCGGGAAATTCGAGCATGGCACTGCATCATTATGTCATGTCTGTAAACATAAAGAAGTTGTCCCGGCTACTAGGCCGGGACAACTTCAAGAGCATGTGAGGATCCTGCAGGTGGCAGATCGTTTATAGCCTTTTCTCACAGCAGCCAGAAAAATTAAATGTATCATTTTGATGGCGGATTGTAATCCAGTAAGGAGTGTTAACATTAATCATTTGAGAATAAAGTATGACAATAATAATAATTTGAACGGTTTGATGTGATATGAGCTAACCGATCTTTAGATTTAATCACCATTGGTAGCGGGATTTATGGTAATGCTTTTTTCCTCAGTTGGTCAGAACAAACGTGGCAGACTTGTTACTTGTTCAGATGGCAATATACGGTGAAAATTCTTATTTGGGTCATATTCCAAGACGTAGGCTAGAATCTGTGATTGCGAAGTACAGTAAATATCCACACCGGTGCGGTGACTGACTGCCACACATACTCTTCAGAACATTAGATTCATCCGCGCTGGAGCCATGCCGACTCACAAACCACGCAAGCTAAATAATTCCGCACTCAGCTGCAATTCCAGGTTTTCAAACAGAGATGGCGACAAAGAGGCAAAACTTACGGACTGCAGCTTTAAGTCTAAATAAAAAAATAAATAATAAAAAATGCAATGCTAAACAGATAATTTAAGAGATTTAAGATTCTTTCCAGGCCACTAATTTTTCAGTGGATGGATTTGATGCAAGTAACCCTATCTAACATTATACATGCTTATACAGTTCATATAGAATTGGCACTTTTAGGGGATTTATCTTAGTCTGGGATTCAACAACCCAAATAAAAAAGTGTATTATAATTTTAAATGCAAATATCTTCTAAAAACGTTTGTAATGTTTGTCAGTGCTTACAATCACATTAGCATATAGATGACCTTAAAACTAATAGACAATGTCTAAGAGTAACAAAACAATTTATTTACATTTTTTTTTTATTTGTGTGCTCTTTAAGAGTTTCAAAACTTGAGTAAACATGCCCTTGAGCCCAAGTGTTTTCATTCAGTGTTTTTCCTTTTTCGGTTAGTAATTCATCACACTAACTCTGGCTGGCAAAGGAGTCTGAGTACTGTTATAAAAATAAATAAATAAATACAAAGTTCTCTTAATGAAACTTAAATCTCTTTTTGCAAGAAATACACCAAAATTGCACTAAGAAATGTTCCTCACTCTCATAGTTCCGGGGGTTTTTTTCTCTGTGTAAATATGTGTCCAAGAGCAAGACTAAATTAATTTACACAAAGGGCCCTGAGCTCAGCTTTACTCTTTTATTTCTTTCTCTCTCTGTCATGTTCTCTATCTGCTTTTATCTCTAGTCTGTTTATTGTTCATTCTTAAACACAAAGGTCTCAAGTAGATCCAAAAAGATATGCTTTAAAGGTATTATGCCATTTTCCAAGCTTTATTTTGCTTTTAAGAGCCCATGAAATCTATGTTTTAGTCTAGAATACTGACACAAGTTCTTCTACTAAGAACCTGAGAAAAACCATTGAAAATAATCACTTTTTTATGCCCAGATTGTGGGCTACTGTTTGCTATCTTGCCTTGTTAAATCGATTATGCAACTTAAATGAGTTGTGTTCAATGAGCTAAAAAGTATAATGAATATATCCTTTAAAGGTGAAGTGAATTAACAGATAGAAAAGAACAACCATTGTTTTGTTGTTTTTTGAGTTAATTGTGTGTGTAGGAGGTGTTGGCTTTTTGTGCATGTTGCTAGGGCAAATCATTTTCTGAAGCGTCTTAGTTTTAATGAGAAGTACTGCAGAATGTGGTTGAGTTCACTGGCCCTTTTCTAAAGGAGGAATACTTTTCTAAAGGAAGATTGAAACATCTAGAGATTTAAGGTTTGTTAGCAAGTGCCATTCCTTCCTTGCAGTTCAAGGTTTGTTAAATATCACTGCACAGAGGAGATAAAAAAGACTCTCTCTCTATCTCTCTCTCTCTCCTGATAGACCTAGATTATGTGATGAAGTGAAGGGACGGAGTAGCTTTTTTATCCTTTCATATCTCCTTGTGTGTTTGTGGAGAAGGAAGTGGGATTGTTTCTCCAGTCGATTTGGAGGATGTGTTTCTGAGGGGATTGATGATGTCTGTGGAAAAGGGCTTGTGTCGGTCTGTACAGAGAATAGCATTTCTTTTTATCACAATACCAAGCGCTGCTAGCGTCTAGAGGCCAGACGCCCCATTGTTACACACTCCCCAATCGATATTTTACACCTACATACAAACATAACCTTTTTGTATCCTTATGTGGACTTTTCAGTCACACTTTATATAAGGTATTTTAATTAAGATAATGAACCCTAACTCTAAATGCATTTTTAATTAACACATTACTCACTCTGTAAGGGTTTTTAACTTGGGAGTGTGATCTCAAAAAGTATTTTTGTGAATCTTTTGAGGATTTGTGTGAGGATAGTAAATCTATCTATCTAGAGGCCACTTCTATCATATGCATGCACAAAAAGAGAACATTTATATACACTATATACATTTATAAACACAGCAATTTAATCTCTTAAAGGAATAGTTCACACAAAAATGAAAATTTTGTCATCATTTACTTTATTTCTTATGTTGAACACAAAAGAAGATGTTTTGAAGAACCAGACAGTTGTTGGTCCCCACTGACTTCCATAGTAGGGAGAGAAATACTATGGAAGTCACTGGGGACCATCAACTGTTTGATTACCAAAATTCTTCAAAATATCTTATTTTATGTTCAACATAAAAATAAACTCTTACAGGTTTAGAACGACATGTGGGTGAGTAAATGATGACAACATTTTCATTTTGGGGTGAACTATCCCTTTAAGGCTTTGTTTATTTGATGAAAAATACATTAAAAACAGTAATATGGTGAAATATTTTTACAATGTAAAATAACTGTTTTTATTTTAATATATTTTAAAATGTAATTTATTTCTGTGATGACAAAACTGAATTTTCAGCAGTCATTGCCATAGTCTTCAATGATCCTTCAGAAATCATAATATGCTGATTTGGTGCTCAATAAATATTTCTTTATGTTATCAATATTGAAAACAGGTTCTGCTGCTTAATATTTTTTTGTGAAAACCATTATACACTGCCATTCAAAACTTTAGGCTGAGTAAGATAAAAAAAAAGTTTAAAAAAAAGTCATGTTCAGTTCCCTTTCATGGGAACTTCGAACTGCGTCCTCTAGGGGTCGCTATGGGGAACGCCTCGTCGTGACTCGTATCTCAAGCATACATTGAAAAAACACCAACTCGTTGGCCGGCGACAGCCATGACGTCACTACCGATTATTATTATTATTATTATTATTATTATTATTATTATTAAATAATTTATTTCTGAAACCAGAACTGTTATTTTTCCTGGAGTTTTCAAGCTGCATCTACCAAATCCATCCATCCATGCATTAACCACTTAGTCCACACCACCCTAACAACCACTTTAGCTGGATCCTATTAAGGCCTACATCTCTTTAAATTTGTAGTTTTTCTTCAAAAGCATATTTATTCCAATTAAATAAGGCTTATATAACCTTCAAGCTCCTGTAAACTTACAGGCGAGGATTTTTCAACATTGAACATTCAGAGTTTTACAAATGGTCCTTTCTAGTTATAAAGTGCAACCAAAGTAAAGCGAATGGAAGAAAAGCACAAACCAAACCCCATATACGGCTGCGCTGTCACTCAGTATTCTTTGTATGTTGTCATCTGCTGTAAGTGCTGCCTGACAGGCTTCCTCAAGTGCTTTATTAGAGATGCATATTTCCTGCTTGATTCCATTATTCCAGCAAAACTCAAATGTAGTCGGTCCACACTCTCCAGCTCACATTGTATCAAGTGTACAAAGGCAGAGGAAAAAATGCACTGCAATTTTGATTCGCTCGGCATTGAATTATTGAGAGTGTCCTGAGAAAAATTTAAATCTGAAAGCTTTCCAGCTGGTGGTGGTGAAAGTGCATTTTGATTATGTCAGATAGTAAGGCGAGTTGTGTGCTGTAGCGCTGTTGCAAGTGCTATTGTGAGGTTGACAGCGGAACAGAGATCACAGTTTCTGTTCAGATCACAAAGTGTAGACGTCAACAAGGACGTCTCTGTATGAGAAAAAAGATGTGTGTACATGCCGTAGGTCCTGCTGACTCCATCTAATACGTACCATATAATTTTCCCTCAACACACTCATGGCCACACATCCTGACATTGCTCCAAGCACAAAGGATCTGTTGAAGTCTCCATTTGATACAGTCTTCATCGCAGGTTTGTTGTATTTCACCTGTTTGGTTTTAGACACTCCAGATTGTATCGTATTCTAACTGCACACTGGTTGTTGTGCAGATCCTTCACTAAATCCAGCATATTACATGACATTTTCTTGTGTTTTCCTAACAGAATATTCTGTATAGCATCAAACACAAATATTTTATTCCATTTAGAATCTTGATGCATATTACAAATTATCACTATTTCCCAATGTACAAGATACTCATAAATTCTCATAATTACACAATTTAAGTTTTTGATTTATGAAGAAAATAATCTCAATTCTCATATTGTGAATTTACCAAAAAGTATTTAATTTAATTACATTTTTGTATTATTTTAAAATAAAATACAAATTTTAAATTGTATTTTATTTTATTTTAGTTTAGTTTAGTGAGTGCCATACAATGTGACATTAAAACGGCAATGAACAGTAACATTGGCACTACACTGCTATTCACTAGAAAATGTTGTTATTTACTGGAAATGCTACATTATTTTGAAAACCGCTGACATTCTGTCATGATATTAATATATGTAGTTAAGTTAGTATTGTTGCTGAATGTCTATAACGCTCCTACGCAAACAAATTATTATTCAGGTGAGCTAATTAGTTTATGTATGTAATCTCAAAAGAGTATTTTAACCATGAAAATAATTTGGGGAGCACTTTATCTTCTGCTAAGCTACTAATAGAAACAAGTAGCTGATAGGGCTTTGAGACTAAAAGAAAGGCCTTGCAGTTCAGAAGCACTTTTGAAAAATTATTGACAGGCAATGAGATTCAATATATACCATTTCCAGCAGGTACACCAGTTTTTTTTTTTTCAATGTCCTCTGGTGCTTGTTTGATGTTTGCTTACTTAGATGTGAATCCTTTGCATTGAAATGATGTTAGTCGTCCTCCAAATAACCTGATGTAAATTACACAGAGACGATAAAATATTTTTTTTTAATGCATTTTGAATACAGTAGTTGTTTTTGAAGTCTAAATGCTATTATGAAATTAGATCTGAGCAGTCCAAGAACAAACTCTGCAAAAGTTTTATGTATTTCATTTTATCCCTTCTGTGCATTATGCAGTGAATATTGGGTGATTTTTTTTGCATAACTGTGTATCTTTAAAGCAGAATTCATCCTTGTAAAGCAACACATATTGAACATCATTTGTGAAGAATCTGGACGGCTTCCCAGGGGAAATAACATAAGGCAAGCAGGTGGCTTAAAAAGATGAGATGTAACCCAAAAGCAGTAGCATTATTCAGAGCCTACATTTTGAAGATGTTTAATATTTGTAGATCTTGTTTATTCATTTATGCATCAAATTATGCATTTGACTTAATACTGAAATCTTTGCCTTTAATTTGCAGACTTTGGTACAGTATCTTGGCAACTCCAAATGCCGTTTTTTATCTCATTGGTGTTTGGGAAATATTTGAGACCAGCACTAGCTCAGACGTTGATAGAATATATTAGTAAATATGCAGTAAATCTTGGGATCACTTACCAGTGGGTAATAATTAGCATCATTTACACATTTTACTCTAAGCAGTGCTTTTCTGATTTTCACAAATCCAGTTTTAACTACACCCTCCCAGCACCTCCACCCACCAGACATATTCAAAGCTTATGGAGACTTATTTCAGATGTTTGAAGAAAGAAAACAACAATCAGACTGTAAAACAATGCCTTGTTGCTGCAGAATAAAGTCATCCAGAATTGTAGATGCAGCATCTCAGCTTCTCTCCAAAGGGAAGTTCTTGAACGTCAGTCTTTTAAAGCTTTCGACTGTGTTTCTCCGATTCTCGGTTGCTTTTGAATATTAATCCAAACAGTCTTCTAGGTTTTTCCAGGTCATACTCAATTCTGCTCAGTACTTTAGCCTAGACCAGCTCAAGCAGGGGAGTGGACACCTCAGTTACTTTTTTTTAGTGTAGAATCACATGGTCCATTGACCTTAACCTCTCCGAACTTCTTTTGCACTCTCTTCAAATAAGATTTTCTTATTCCAACATGCTTTATATCCAGGGAAGAGTGGGTGGATGTTTATCCGTTTCATTCTCCTCCGTCTGACAGTCTTTTTGATGAAATGTAAATTCATTCACTTCAGACATGCTGAGCCGATTCCATCGAGTATTAGATTCCATCAGCTCTAACAATCTCACTCACGGTCGGTCTTTAATGTGGAAAACGAGCAGCGTAGCATTTAAATGCAATCGTCAGTTGAGAATTGTGTATCTTATTAATCTCATTTTAAAGCTTCAAATTATGTTTGTTTATTTGAAGTATTTTTATCTGTTTGCCAGCCTCTGTGCTGGCTTTAATGGTCTGTTTATTGACATGGTCGACATTTGTCCCTCAGTACAGGTGCTTGATTGGAGTCTGGAGACGCTTTTGTGTGGCCTTGATAGCATTGATAGGCGGGCGGTCTAAAAGCGAGGGTACCTTGTAACCATAGCATTTCTGTCTGTCTCTCGCACATCTTTCATTTTTCATCTCTTTATCTTTAAAGCTCTTTTTATACTTCATTTCTCTTCCTCTCTCATAAACGTTTCCCTCTCTTCCCTTGCCCTTGTTGTTTAATCGTTGTCTCCCTCTTTCCTTATGTTTCAAACAGCTCATTTATAATGTCTTTCTTGATAATATCTTTCCGGAATTGACTGGCAGGGTCTTACGGCTGCTTTCTCTTGGTGATAGCGGAGTTTTACTAAACAATTTGTTGCCATCCTTCATCCTTTTTCACAGAGATTAGCTTCCTACCGCTAACCTGAAAGCTGCATGCGCATTGATCTTGCAGCTGATCCTCCTCTTCAGCTGTGTTGTTGTCACATAGTTCACTTGGGAAAGGATGGATATAGAAGGTGGTGGCGGTGGTTGTGTACATTTGATGTCGGGCTTGGCAACAAGATTGTATATTCCAGTGGTAATCAAAATGTTCAGTCTTTGCATTAACCAATCACAAGTTGCACTGTTTCTGCAGAATATGGATTGATATAATGATTGAGTAAGAAATAATGTCATAATGTGCATAAAATTTGGTAGACATCGCCCAACCCTATAATGTGCTGCTTTGCCTGGAATAGACTGTAAGCAAATACAATATGTCTATTTCTGAATAAATCTGTATCTACTTTATTTTCAGCACACATGCATTGGTATTAAAAATCATTTGCATGGGATGTTTTAGAGCATCAGACTTTTTCATATGATGCTAGTATTGATACAACTGCGTATGATATAAATATGACCAGAAAGTAGAAATCTCAAAACATCACAAACTGGCTTTGAAGTAATGTAAGGGATTTTAAATGTTTAGCAGATGCAGTTTTAATTATATTAAGCCATCAGACCACATTTATGATGTTTGTAAAAATTATATTTCAGTTGGACAGGGAAAATGAAGTGGTTACTGGGGGGAGTGCCAACAGTGAAAATGAGGCATTTGTTACCTTTATGTGATGCGATCTAGGAAAACCCACTACATGGTGAAATTTTACTTTTTTAAGGTTTTGAAACCAAATTTGGAGAAAAACGTGTTTATTAAAGTGAGGCAATGAAAACAGAAACACAATAGTCAAGTATTACAAGTAAAAGTCACTTTACTGTGGTAAAATAATATTTTAGTCACTGTACAGTACATGATGCAAAAGATACAAAATGACCCCAAGGAACACACAACACTTGCAAACATTTAAACATTAAGTGTACATCTGTTCATAAAACATCACAGATTACAGCATGCAGGCTATCTCCAATTCTTCAATTCCTTTAAGAACGAGAGCTGTCTGTCAGGAGTGCTATACTGCATCATTACACAAACAGACTAACGTTACCCTGAACAGGACAGTTTTGCGTTGTTTGTCAGGGGCATAGTCTCTGAACTTTTGATCACCCCTTGTATGTTTAGATAGCACGAATAGTGTACCTTGTAGTTTACATTTAGAAAAGCGAGCGTAGCGCAACTGTTTGCGCACCTGTGCATATAACAGACTGTCATCGGACTCCTCCTCTTTAGTAACTTCATCATCCGATCCTTCATCTCTGGATGTGAAATAGTCCATTATAGCATCGTTTAGGGCACTAACATCACCAAGATTGAGCAGATTGAGATGAGCAAGATCGTTTAAGTGAGCAGCTACTTCAGACTGCATTGTTCTCTTCCACTCTGCCATCTCACAATATAAAAAAAAAACTTTGCATGCCGTAGTTTACACAGGACTGGCGGGAAATGTGCATTGATACACCTTTATTAAAAATGTTACATGGTTTATTTTGATTGGTTAACTGTTTTTGTGGTGTTAAGAGAAAGCACCTCCGCAGCGTTTTCTTCACATAAAGAGAAAGACAGTCTTTTCTGCTTGCAGCAGTAAATCGCTATTTTTGTGCACTAAACAAGTGAATTTTGATTCTTCAATTCCTTTAAGAACGAGAGCTGTCTGTCAGGAGTGCTATACTGCATCATTACACAAACAGACTAACGTTACCCTGAACAGGACAGTTTTGCGTTGTTTGTCAGGGGCATAGTCTCTGAACTTTTGATCACCCCTTGTATGTTTAGATAGCACGAATAGTGTACCTTGTAGTTTACATTTAGAAAAGCGAGCGTAGCGCAACTGTTTGCGCACCTGTGCATATAACAGACTGTCATCGGACTCCTCCTCTTTAGTAACTTCATCATCCGATCCTTCATCTCTGGATGTGAAATAGTCCATTATAGCATCGTTTAGGGCACTAACATCACCAAGATTGAGCAGATTGAGATGAGCAAGATCGTTTAAGTGAGCAGCTACTTCAGACTGCATTGTTCTCTTCCACTCTGCCATCTCACAATATAAAAAAAAAACTTTGCATGCCGTAGTTTACACAGGACTGGCGGGAAATGTGCATTGATACACCTTTATTAAAAATGTTACATGGTTTATTTTGATTGGTTAACTGTTTTTGTGGTGTTAAGAGAAAGCACCTCCGCAGCGTTTTCTTCACATAAAGAGAAAGACAGTCTTTTCTGCTTGCAGCAGTAAATCGCTATTTTTGTGCACTAAACAAGTGAATTTTGCCAAGGTATATTCAGAGATGAAAGACGAGATGTTATAGAATAATAATTGAATGAAAACCTAATTCGACCTATTTTTCGAATTTCCTGAAAAACTTCCCAGCACGACATCCGACGGGCTTTCCCAGATCGCATCACTTATTTAATTTTAAAATATATTAAAATAGAAAAAAAAGTTGTTTAAAAATGTGATAATAGTTCACAATATTTTTTTATAAAATATAGCCTTGGCAAGCATGAGAGTCTTCTTTCAAAAATATTTAAAAAATCTTACTAACCCCAAACATTTGAATAATATTCTCTCTGCAACTCTATTTTAAAATATGTTAATCAGAGAACTGTAGTCTTCTGTGTAGTCTGTTGTTCATTATAAAATATAAATAAATCCTTTTCATTTATTAAAATTTATATAAAATTGTAATGGCCAAGTATTCAATTCTAGTACATATTATTCTACTAAAAAAATAAAAATTATTGCAAGGTTATGCAAAATATAAAGCATTTTGGAATTCCCAGCAAAAGTATAACAAAAAGTTATAACACTCATAACTCATATTTTTTTAAGATGTTGGCCTTACCGCCCACCCCTAGCATAATGGTTGTCTGGACCATGTTCAGGTAATGAGTTTGCTTCACAGTTGCTTGACAGTCTTTCCTTGTAGTGCAAAAAAAAAAACATGTGGGTTGAAGAGAAGGAAAGAGGCAAATAAAACAACCTGAGGCTTCATTAGTGTGCGTTTGGTGATATTTTTACCAGGCATCTTCATGGATATATTTGTTTCGTGTTCCATGCAGGATGGCTTTAATCTGCATGCAGGATGCTAACATTAAACGCTCAGGTTACAAAGTCAGAGATGAAGAGAGCAGAGAGCAGATCATGTGTCAGATGGAACATCAAAATCTCACTTTGCTTTGTAAAGATCTCAGATCAAAAGACAAGCATCCTTTAAATGCCAGCATGAGAGAAGACGACATCTCTGGATGGGCAGCCCATTAGAAAGGTCTAGTGTTCTAACTTTACGTCTCTGCTCCAGAAGCTAGTGAGCTGCCTGCTGCCTAAATAGACAGCTGCCTTTTAAGGCTACCTTTATAGGTAGCTGCGTGCTTTTCCTTCTAATTGAAGTGAGTACTAGGTTTTACATGGATCCACTGCATTTACATGCAAATCTTAAACTGACTATGCTTAATAAATGGACAGTGGATGTAGTCATGTGTGCCTTAAAGTGCTTTTAATATGTGTGTGTTTAATACAGCTAGAAGTTATATATGGTTTCATCAAAACCAAACTGACACACTTAGATGCCAGTTAGATGCTGCCCACAGCCCTTATTTTGTTTTGCATGTAAATGTCTATCTCTCTAACTGATTATTGGACTTTTGACAACCAAGGCTCATGAAAAATGTGCCTGTGATGAAATTTAGCAAAAATGCTTGTTTTGTGGTGGTGAAATGTCCAATGAGTGACCGTATAATGTCTCGGTTACGTATAATGTCTCGGTTACAAGACCTTCCCTATCTGTTGGTCACTTAGAGTTATGTTGTGATGACATTAGGGGTCCATGGAAAGCTCCACAAACTGAACCCTGTCACAACCCTATAGTGTTGCAAGTGTTGACAAGCCGCAGCATGTCAGACAGGTGCTACACAAAGGTCGTAACCTTCCCAATGTCCCAGCGCAAATTCGCTGACCTTGGTGCCCAAAGGAACCAAAAGGTGAGTACATCGCTGCTGGAGATAGCCATGCCGCTGTTCCTACCACAGAAAATAATTTCTTAAGAGAAGGGATTTTGACCTTCGTGAAAGGTGCTTCACACCTTTCCTGTTTGTTATTCACAGCTTGGCAGTAACGATGGGGAAGTGAGCCTTCCGGAGAAGGGCGCTACAGAGGCCACATCCTACCCATAGGGAGGTATCATGTGGAGACACTGATATGGACTGACCCAGGCATATGGAATGGGACTCTGAGGCAGGTCCTACCTGAGGGTAGGGAGGAACCAATGCCAGCAGAGCCTGACAGAATGGTCTGTCAAAGGGAAGACACGGGATCACTGAGAGGGAAACCTTACCATGGAAGCATACACCTATGGAATCGTCTGCAGGAAATCAAGCCATATGGACACCTAGCCCAGTACAGGGGCTGACCGAAGACCCGGGCAAGCTAACACCGATACTGGGCCTGGCGTCAGACTGCTCCACCAAGTCTGACTGCCGGGGGTGCTGGAGGATGCTCAACCAGGGTTCGCCATCCAGGGAACTCTACTGGAAGAGTAAAAAGGCGCTCGCATCCCTGTGTGACTGGGAATGGCACAGCAAGCATGACACCGGCCGGTCCTTCTGGCCAGTTACCTATTACCCAACACACGGGAAGCAACCAGCTCGACGCAGAGGCTGTAGAATCTCGCGAAGGTGTTCGGTGTCACCCAGCCCGCAGCTCTACAGATGTCTGCCAGAGAGGCGCCGTGCGCCAACGCAAAGATTGATGCAACACTCTAGGTGGAGTGAGCCCTCACCCATAGGGGGCACGGCTCACCTTGGGACTGGTACGCCAAGGCGATGGAATCCACTATCCAGTGGGCCAACCTCTGCTTGGAGACAGTCTTCCCTTTCTGCTGACCTCCTTAGGAGACAAAGAGCTGCTCGGAGCTTCTAAAGGCCATTTTCTTGCCTTGGCTTGGTGTACTTGCAGGATAGCCATGGCATGCAGGGCAGAGCCTGTAAGCTGACGTGCATGGCATGCACGTCAGCTTACAGGCTTTGGACAGGAGACGAGGATGATTCCTCCAAGTGGCGGTGTTTTGTGTGCACAGGTGCAATGTAACCGCACTCTCCACCTGGGGAATATCAGTGTACCCCCTAGCCGCCCCACCATCGAGGGTAGTGAGGATGGAGGAGGCAGACGAGCCCGCTCCTCATGCACCTCCAGGAAGAAAGGAACCAGGGCAGGGTGTGGTTGCGAGCCACGGCCCATGCCGAGGAGCCATTCATCCCGCCGCAAGGGCTCGGGACTGGGGAGGTGTGCACGCCTCCAGCCCGATGCTCACGGCGGCCCAGGAAAGCATGGCCGTCATCTCTGAATCCGATTCGGCATTGGCGACAACACCCAAGGGGGGTAGCCCCACCAAATCTTCATCCTCAGAGGACAATAGCCCATCCCCCGTTGCTGCTATCGACATCTGATCCTCTATCGGCGCGCCAAATAAAACGCTGGGCACGCCGTCAGACGGCATAGCAGAATCACCGGGGAGCTGCACAGAACAGCTGCTGCAGGAGGAGTGAGAGGTCCACGGGGACTGGCCCGGCGGAGAGGCTCTCACTGTAGCCCTCAGATCGCCCAGAGCACTAGCTGACGGTTCTCTGCTCGTGGCAGAGAAGCCAGCGCGGGTAGTGGCAGAGGGAGCCCTTCCCATCCTCGTGAGGACAGAGAGGTGAAAGCCTGAATCATCCACGAACGCAGCTTCAGCGTGCTGGATTCCCAGACACCGAAGACAATGATTGTGGCCGTCGATGAACGCTAGGAAACGACCGCAACCAAGAGGACACGGACGGAACAGCGTCTTTAAAAAGATGTGAGCCGTCCGTGATCAGAAACTGTTCTTTTAGATGAAGCAAACAGGGGAATCGCTGAATTAACAGGGATGCCGCTGATTGTGCCGTAACGTCACCCAGAACAGCCTCTTCTTCCAGCAGCAGAGAGAATTCGCCTGGTGAATCTCGAACTGTGTTCATTCACTCGGCTCCAAAGCAAAAATCTGACGAGTGGATGCACCTGTCACCTATTTATACCCGTATGCATGGGGAGTGGCTCAGGTATGCAAAATCCACCAGCCAAATTTCATTGGCGTTTTCTCTTAATCAGAGAGGATTCAGGCTCCCAAGTAAGACCCCTAATGTCGTCACGACATAACTCGAAGTGACCGACAGATAGGGAAAGCATGTTAAATTTTATGTGAGATAAAAATGTATTTACTGAAACAACCATGCCATTTTACCTAGTTTTTACACTGCTTTGAGCTCATTTGTCAAACTGTTTCATGGGACTCGAGAGCTCTGCATTGCGAGTACAATGCTGTGCCAGGTGGGCTACTGAGCAAGTTTACTATGTATAAAAAACATACATATGGAACTATATATGTAATGCAAATGTTAAAATGTATTAGTTTACAAATGGTAAAGGTGTTTTGAGGTGATAACATAATATTGTGAGGGGAACTGCATGAAAATGAGTCTTTATTAATTAATAATCTGCCCCTGTAAATATAATGTGTGAACAGGAATAAAAATAGTTATTGTTATACTTCTAGTTTGTGTTATACATCTAGTGTTCCTTTCAGCTGGAAACTGCAGTAAATTTTATATGTGCTTTTTTGAAGTATGAGCCTTGGTTGTTTTTTGATTGACAACAAGCATTGGTTAATTGAAGGTTCAAATTATTATTACTATATATATATATAATTATTAATATACATTTGGTGATTTTCTTTTTTTGAGGGGGGGTGACATCATCATTCTTTCCTTTCCTTGCTGTATGTCAAGAAACATGTCTGATAGAAGTTGAACTGATGATCTGCAATTATTATTTTGAATGCATGTTTCTTTCCTGCTGTCTTGGATGCTGTTATTTGATTATACGTGGCAAGTGGGGTTTTTCTTAGAATGTGGCCAATAAATGCAGTCTTTTTTGTCAAAAAATGGCTTTGTTTCTCTGTCCTGCTGTCCATATCTTTCTGTACAGTTGGTTCTCATTATCTGCTGGCACATTTTAGTGAACAATCAGTTTCATTAAATCTATTTAATTTTTTAGAGTCTTGCCTAATTGCACTACAGCTGGTTTGCACTAACTGGACGATCACCATCTGTACAGTTTTTAGTGTTAGATTTTCAGCCAAACCCTTGCCTCTGGAGTTCCAATAAGGAAGGAACCAATTCTCCATGCATTCTCATGGAGTTATCAAGGACAGAAAAGGGATTTTCTCAATCTCTCTCCTTCCTGTCTGTAATCCTGCCCTGTAGATGTATTTGAGACACCGTGATGGGGACGTTGAGGACTTTGACTTCCTCTTCCCACAGTATTGCCTTCACTTTTTGCAGCCATGCACTTAGCTGTAGAATTAAGTGTGTGTGCTCCCTCTTTCAGGGAGCCTGTCTGAGGTTTTTTGGTAGGGGCTCATCTGACTTAACCAGGGCTCAGCATTAGGGATGGCGCAGGTCCAGTGTGAGAGTATATCAGGCATATGTACTTTAATTTCCGTAAGGCAAAGAATATTACATTTTGTTGTAAAAGTGATAGTCCAAGAAGGTTTAAAAATATAGACAAATCACCTCAGCCAAAAGCAAAATTATTTAAATTCATAGCTGTGTTTGTGAACCCAGCTTAACATATCTTCAAGCTGTAAACTCCTCTGAGGTTAGTGCTTGACTGTAGCTGCTCAGTATAGATTGTTATGGACTGGGATATTTCTTAAACAGGATTTAAGAAATAGTTCACCCAAAAATGAAAATTCTGTCATGATGTTCAAAATCAGTATGAAGATATTTTGAAGAATGTGTGCAACCAAACACCTCCACCTTAACCATAGTTCTGTCAGGACCACTATCGTCAAAATGATAGATACTTAGCATAAAGTTTGGTTTGGCGGTATGGTTCTGTTCTGGGCAAAAACCTCCCTGCCCATCCATGCAGCCTGTCATGAATGAGCAGGGAGAGCAGCAATAATAACCCCCCTAGGGTTAACAGAACAGAACAAGGCAGATATCATTAATGTACTTAATGATATTTAAGTGTAACACTTTATTCAAGATAATTCAAGTCTGATTAGCAAGGAATATCAGAAAGCCAAGTCCTGACTGTGGCGAAAGGAGGAGCTGAGGATGGAGGAGGGTAATTTGCTCCGGAGCAAGCTGAAAAGCTGCTGAATAATACTGAATAGAGCTTATATAGGAATGCCGCGATAGGTGTCGTATTCCTATAGGTAGATGTGATCAGCTGAGAATCAGCTGATTCAAGCTTGACTCACGTGACCTGCCAGAACTAACGCTAATGCTTAATTTGTTTTTCCCCTTACTATGGAAGTCAGTGGGGACCATCAAATGTTTGGTTAACCGTATTCCTTAAAATATCATATTTTATGTTCAACAGAAGAAAGCCTTCACAGAAAGAACATCCAAGATCCCATAACACATTCAGTCACATGGTTCTTTGTCCATCCCTTTTGTCTTGTACCCTGAATTACTGACTGTAAGAAGAGCTATTATTTATACATTGTTAACCCTGGATGCACAAGATAAATTTTACTGCCCTTTTAATTCAGCCTAATTAGCAGAACATGGATGACATTGAACTTTAGGCTGAAATATGGGAGCTTATTAGCTAGGACAAGAAAGCTTAGAAGATGTTGCCCGTAATACTGCACTGAGATCTCATTTTAGCAAATCTGTTTAGTAATTTTTTGTTCATGTTCTCCTGGTCGATACAACAGTGGGCTTGTACTTTTTCCACATTGGGAAAAAGTTACTTAGTATGTTTAGTAAACTGCTTTTAAAGTTAATCAACTTAGTCATAGAAAGCTTCTTGTTGAAACTTTTTTTTTGCATACTGTAGCTAAAGAAGAGCTTGGTTTAAACATAGAAATACAGCAGAAGAGGAGTTGTTAGTTACACAGTTTGTTGCATGGCACATCAAGAAATAGAGGGCTTGTTAGTACAAGGTAGATTTACAGATTGACTTTTTACACTGTTGTAGTACTATTTCCCTTTAGGGAAGTAACAGTCCTATGTCTCAGTTCAGCTTCCATTCAAAAGTCAAACTTTTCCCCTGCTCTGAATTAAGCACCTAATCCATTTCATGCAGAATAGCATTTGAACGAATCCACAATGAAACTGCAAATTATTAAGAATATAATCTCTTTGAAATACGGGTGCAATTTATACCAGGGGACAATTTATACCATTTATACCAGGGAACAGACGACATATTCTCTTTTTGAACAAAGCGCTACACGTCGAGAAATTCACCAGAGGGAAAACGAGCAGAGGTCCCTCGTAACAGATCTCCAGTGAAGTCATTAATTTAAAGATATTCGGGTTATAACTTCTGGCCCGCTAATCTAAGCTCAGTTTTATGGATCTTCACAAAATGAGTTCACCGATCATCCATGAAATGTATTTCTCTTCGTAGATTAAACTTTCATGCTGCATTGATGCCCACAATCCAGTAAAGCAAGCAAATACTGTTTCCCGTCCCCTAAGGGAGGATGCTGTATTTGAATGCACTTTTGGGGGCATTTTGAAACCATAAACTCAGTGTCCCGTTCTGCCTTCTCCTCCGATTGCCAGGTGTTCTTTTGAACTGAAGTTGAAGAGCTTTACACTTTAATGAAGACAGAAAAGCAAGGAAGAGTTGAAACTTGCTAAGAATTTCATTTAGTTATCCGCTTTGCACAGTATCTTTCATCTTGACCACAAACACGGTGCATTAATGGAAGCACACCCCAGAGACCCTCTTAGAGAAACAATATTACAGATAAAGGAGAAGGAGGTAAATTAAGTGTCAGGGAAGTCCAAAGGTTCAAAACAAGCAGGCAAGGTTTAGTTGGTTAGCATCAAGGAGTCCGATAGTGCCTACAAAAATCATTCCCAGTCATCTCATAGCAGTTGCCCGGCTGACACATGATCCCCCAGAAATTTTGGAGCCAATTAATCAGCTGAGCCATACATGCCATGTGAAATCTAAAATATTTCATTATATTATAGGACTTTTTTTTGTCAGTGACTGATTTCTTTTGGTGTGGTAATTCACTTCAGTGATTCTATAGTGACACGAGTTGATAAATATACTGTGTTGTTGAAACAATACGTACGGATGACCACAATCTGTTTCACCTCGGAAAAGCTGGACCTGTGAGTCATGCTCTCACCAATACTTCATAAAGCATGCCCCTCTGTGTAGTTCCCCTTCGGGAACTCGAGCTGCGTCGGAAAACGCTAGGGGAACACCTTCAGCGATACCAAGCTCTGAATCATATGTGTAATCAGTCGAACGATGGGCGAGACGTCCGCGGCGGGTGATGTCATGACCAGGAAGCTTTAAAAGCACGTGAGGTGCCGCCGGCGCTAGCTTTCTGTCATTCAGCGAAGCTCTCTGTGTGTGTCGGTCACGATTTATGTTCTGTGAGTCTTATTTATTGTTGTCTGTCCAAAGTCTATAAGCTCCAGCTATGTCTAAGCTCATGCAATGACAAAGCATTTCAAGGGCGAGAGCAGGCCACGTTGTAGGTTGTGTGTTCCTCCCTGCCCAAAGATAATGTTATATCACATTTTTGCTTATGACCAGCCTTGAAAGGTCAGCAAGTTTTTCTGACACTGAAAGCAATTTCTTGATACCTGATAGATATTCCTTTGAACTTTTATTAGTTCTGTTCTTTGATTCTGGGAACATTTTGTTTTTTATGCCTAAGTGCAGTAGATTAGTAGATGCTTTTATCCAAAATATTGTGCAGAGCACTTCTCTTCGGCTGCTGGAACAACCTGTGGTTACTCCTTTAGTGTTCCACATGGAAAGTAACAGCATATGGGTTTAGAATGACATGTGAGAGCAACATGATAGAACTTTCCTTTTCCAGGAAAAATCGCATTGCAGTGCAGCTTTTCCATTCAAATAAGCACCAGGTAGCAAATGTTGGTCTCCATTAAAAAAGAGGCAGTTTTGCTTGAAGGCCAGAGATTGCTTATGGAAAGCTACAATAGTTCATATACTGTACTGTAGTATATGTAAAGTTATTTTTGTAAGGCAAAGATTGGCCAGATTGCTTTCTATTGAGATGTTGTTTTTATTGCGAAAGGATGCTCTTGTGAAGAACCCAGGGTCAGCGTGTTTTGGAGAAGCAAGCAAAGCTCTTAAATTAGCTACTGTGGGAATTGAAACTGATTGTGCATGTGAGCGATTGAAGATTGGAGAGATGCATTTGTCCAGGGTGGGTTTTTATAAACTCTCAGGTATTGATTAGGAATCGAATCGATTGACACAAAGACAAATCTGTGTTAAGAATTCAGCCATTCATCTTTGCATGTCTGATTCCTAGAAGCTCGTGCTGAAGCACTTCCACAAGTTTCCTTCAATCAGTGCACATCTGCTGTCATTGTCTATGTTTGCATGCATGCTCATAATGTGATTATAATGAGATTTAGGCACATTTTGATGTTCATCATGGTGTCGAATAATCATCCAATTCATTCAAAGAAATGGGTTTTGTATTTGAGAGAAGTAGATTAAAACAGTGGCCAGTAACACACGTGCTGTGTGTGAGATCATCATTTGTGCTGTGCATAATAATGGCAGTAAAAATAACGACATATCTTAGCAAATACTCAGAATAATGAAAATTGCATGTACACATGAGTGAAGAGATTTGTTTTTGTAAACATCTTAGTGATGAATCAAAAGCAATGCAATTTAATAAAAAAAACAAAAAAACGTAGTTTCTTTTGATATAATGTTGACTTTTTTATTTATTTAGATGGAATATTTTGGTGTGACAATACTCTTGAAGTGTGCAGACCCTCATTTATCTACAGACAGGAACAACAGGCAAGAGTGGATTGATCCAGAGACCCAGCTGTGTGTGGTGGAGATTGTGGGTGCTGTATATGCAGTTCTTTTGGAGATTGTTCAATCTTTCTGGCTGACCGTTCTGCAATTCAAAGCAGTCCCTGTGGTCTCGAGCTGCGGAGAAGGCAGAACACAGTTCAAGGGCACAGACACAGACTGCCCCTTTGGCTGGCTCGGTCTCAAACTCACGATGCATCCTCTTGCTCGCTTTTTTTTGCTTGTTCTGATGAAACGGCCGCCATCTCTTTGTTTGCACATATGTAGATGCAAAGGTTTGCTCCAGTATGAAAACCTGAGCTGTGTTTTGTGTACTGCATAGTATAGACAGCTACCTTCTAGCGCAACATCCTAACCACTGCAAACCGTTTCCAGTTTAGCCGTAGCATGTTACTAATATAGATTCTAACAAGCATAAAACTTAATTGGAAATCTAAGTATTGGGTAAAATAATCATTTTCTAGTTAAACCAAACAAATTCAGCTTCTGTTTAACATTAGCATGTTGTTAATATAGATTCTTACAAGCATACAACTATGTAGTATGTAACGTTTATTATTATTTATTAGCTCTAAAAAGGGGAATATTTATGACGAATCATAAATGGTTATGATTCATAATAAATATTTAGATTATATCTTCGAATTAACTGTAGCAGAATCAATATTACAATTATTTGATCTGTCCGTCCACCGAGCAGACAATATAATCATTTATCAATTCAAGGAATATTTATTTTCTGGCCACGGAACAATAAACTGTCCTTGTTTGTACAGTGCTAGCAGTAATTCTTAGCCAAATGTAGCAAAGGTTCAAACATTCATTGACTTGGAACTGTGAACAGTAAACAGAGACAATTCGTTGTGAATATAAGAGATTTAATAAAATGAAACTATATCTAACATATAACTAACTAAAACATATATATACAGAATGAAACAAAGTAAGGAAAAGATAGAGAATAGAAAAGAATGGCAGTATTTCACATCACTTAACCACAACCATGGAAAATCATCAAAGAATCCAAAAATCACCTTAAAAAGGGACTGAAACTTAAACACGCATCTAAATAATTTTAAGCGGTTACTTGCATTGGTTTCGATTGCTGAAAAAGAGTCCGGATGCGGTAGATAACGGAGCTCTTTTGATGAGTTCGTGAGGAGTCAGCCGGAAGTTTTTACTTCTGGTTCTTCTGAAGAAGAAGTCCACAGCGACTAACGTTACTTGAAAGTAAAAACTGCCAGAAAATAAAACTCAAGAGGAAGGTCTTGAGAGTCCTGAAAGGTGTTGTCTCAAACGAAGAAGAAGTTTTCTGAGCAAAGTTATTTTGGGCTGATCGCTTTTGAGAATTTCTATTCTGGGTGTGCTTGCCAATGAGAGCCATGGATTTTGAGCGGGAGAATCTTCTTTGTCTCTTGTTTTATGGCTCATTTGCATGCTTTATGGCCAGTCTGGAATATCCGTAGTTTTAACCCAAAATATCGTGCGAGTCATATGATGCGTTTCACAATCACATACTATACGTCATTGTCCGAGAAATGAAGAACAGGTAACATTGATACCAAGAAACAATAATCTGGAATAGATTAAACCAAAGATACATACATACACCTGAATATAAGTGTTTTATGGCTTTAACTAATACAAATAACGAGTGGTAACTCATCTAATCTAACAAGGGAGTGTACACACCACATGCATATACCAGATACAATTATAACTGATTAATTATAGTCTAAAATAAAGAAATGTCTGTATGTGTGTGTGTGTGTTAGTTTGGGTGTGTGCGTGTTCGTTTGGCCATTCACAGCTCTCTGTGGAATGTTTTTGATCAGAAGATTCCAGGATTCTCGTGGGTGCTGGTTCTAATCTTTTTGACGGCGAAGAACCATTTGGCAATTTACAACCCCTATACAAGTAACATCTCTGACCAGAACTGTAATTTATATGCAAATGTCAAAAGGCTAAAAGGGTCTTTTAAGCCATAAACAGTCCAACACTCCAGCATGATCCTACGCAGACGCTACAAGTATATGCAAGTATTGGTAAAGTCTAACAAATGTTGTATGTGTAGATTCTTGTTAGAATACAATTCACAGCATACACAAATGTTGGTTAAATTAGTGCATTACAACAGACAAATCCAGCTCCAGTTTAATGTTAGCATGTAGCTAATAAAGATTTGTACAAGCAAAAAACTTCACAGTATATGTAAGTATTGGATAAAATAATAAATTAATTACACCAGTCAAATTCAGCCTCAGTTTGACATTAGCATATTGCTCATTTGGATGCTTACAAGCAGAAAACTACGAAGCATAAGTATTGGATACGATTATCCATTTCTAATTACACCAGACAAATTCAGCCTCAGTTTGACATTAGCATATTGCTAATTTAGATTCTTACAAGCATCAAACTACACAGCATGTGCAAGATCTGGTTAAAATAATCAATTTCTAGTTATGACTTAGACACCAAACACTTGTAAACCAAACAAATACAATAACACCAGTTTAATATTAGCATGTTGCTAATATAGATTTTTATAAGCATATAACTACATAGTATTAGTATTAAAATTTAATTTGAATTTAAAATAGTAGTTACACCAAATAAATGTGTTGCTTTAGATTCTTTTAAGCGTGAAAATACATTTTAAAAAACTAAAAAACAATCCATTTCTATTTACACCAATCAGTTTCAGTACTTTTGAGTTCTGAACCAAATATGAGTTAATCGTAGCTGGCATTCTTTCACTTTGTCTGCCTTCTTAGATTTATTTTGATTTATGCCTGTGGTTGTATTAGTTTTAAAAGGCTCATTTTCCACAATTTTGTAGAGTTTTATTTTTCTCCCTGAAGTGCTCTTATAATGTTTCTTACACCAAAAACAGCCAGTTTAGTTTTACATGACAATAGCTGGTGGATAAGACAAAAATTGCCCACACTTGCTGAAAAAGTATTTGCATTTGGTTGGTGTGGATGTTAATATCCCACCTTGACTGTGTGATATTAGAATAGATGCATCAGTGTAAACATGAGCCACTGTGGATGTTAATGGGCTGAATTTAATTCTAGCTAAGAGCGAACTACTTTTAAAATAGCACGTTTAAATGATGCTGTTATTCAAAACAGCTCACAATACACTTTTTACAGTTTTAATACTGCTTGAGTATCTGGTTTTAACAGTTTTGCTCAAACATGACTTGGAGGTATGATTAAAAATTATCATGATATAAGGTTTATGCCAGCAGTAACTATACTATGGCAGTTTTTTGCTGAAAATTCAACCCCAAAAAACTGTTTAGTATACTTCAGTTAATTTAAACAATTACTTTTAAATGTATATATCTCCCCAGTAGTGTCATTGCGAGAACATCTTATGCATAGCATCAATCATGTTGAAACTTGTGCAAAAGCTTTATGTGCGTATGGCCCTCAAGTAAACTTTCCAACTTTTTCCTCCCCCCTTTTATCGATTCCTATAGCTTCAGGGTACTTTTCTCTTTTTCTGCAATAATAATAATAATACTAAGCAAGATGTTAAAAGTTTGTAGGCGGTACTCGATGTAGAACACCAAATGCTGGCAGTGCAAAGAAGGAAATAGGATCTGACTCAATGTCTTAGACTTTAGGGCCGATGTGAAGACAACATAATCACAATTTTTGGCAAAGCCAAGTCAGGCTGAAAGGGTTTTTGTGCTGTTTGGCTTGGTGTCCCACAAGGCTTTGCCATTCAAGAGAGAGTGCAGAGAATATTGAAAGGCACTGATGTTGGCTTGTTATTGGACATAGGGAATGGAATTGATACAGCAGCATTTAAATGCCATAATTAGCTTAGAAGAATAGCTCACCCTAAAATTAAAATTGACATCATTTACTCACCCTCATGTCATTCCAAACCCAAATGGAATGCAAAAGAACATTAGGCTAAATGTTCTCCTTTCGTGTCCCCCAGATAATTTTCGTTTATGAATGAACTTTTTATTCAAATAAATTAATTACTGAAAGTTCTGTGTAATTCATCAGGAATGAGTCAGTCTGAGAGCATGTTGAGGTCCTGACTTAAGAAATAATTTTCTGTTCATGTATTTCCAGCTACCAAAGTCTCACTTCTGTACCTTTTTCATGTTTTAGTTATTGTTTTTCAGGCTTTACTGAGACATAATTCACTACTTTGTTTGGTGTGACCTGGCCTTATTTGCTGTTGTTTGTGGCACAGATGATCTGTGATTCATGTTTAGCGCAGAGAAACTACTCATCGCTGTAGAAAAGAGTAATGAGAGGAATTTGAGAAACATTCAAGTCCTAGTAAAGGATTCCAAACATAACAACTCTTTATTAATGACTCGCATGACCTCCAGGGAAAATGGCACATTTAAACACGACCAGATGCAGACAGGCCCGGTTCTATGGGGGTGCTAAGCACCCTCAAACGGAATCAAACGCACCCTCAGTTAAAGCTATATTAATGGCATTTGATTGCAGATTTGGCAAACTATCCAGTGTGTTATGGTTTGCACTCTGGAGATCGATTTCTGTTTCAACGTGTTTTTTCAGCATTGAGCAATGTAGACAATCACAGACATATCTGATGATTTCTTGAATTAGAGGGGTTTAAGTTAGAATCCACTCACTGCTCAAATCGCCTGAGTTTTTGTTCAGGTATTGTGTTCAGCATGAATCATCTCATTATATCAAGTGTTGATGCAATGTTAATATGAGATTCATTGTGCAGCGTAGAGAACTTTAATGATAATGTATCTTTGTAAGATCGAGATGAACTAAGATGAGTGACAGCTTTTCAGTGATTATGAATGGAGCTCTTTTTGCGCCATTGCAACGGACGCCACTAATATATATATATATATACGTATATATATATATATATATATATATATATATATATATATATAT
>NW_015505196.1:5396191-5401884 GCF_001515645.1 Sinocyclocheilus grahami | reverse complement strand
CTTTAAATTATCAAATTTTGAGTTTGTAGTCAATAGTGATCTTAAGTTACTTGAAGTTACTTTCAAACCTTACAGTGCGAGTGTTTTAAGGTACTGTGTGTGAATGTGAAAGATTATGTGGGTGCACTGGGGACAACTTATTTCCTTAAGATTAAAAACTCTAATCCATCTAACCTTATATTCAAATTATGTTTGCACTGCAACTGGCTGTTTTTTTCCCCACATTCTGTCAAAGTTAACAAAGACATGATTTTGCATTCTGTGTGTGTGTACACACACAAGTAACTTAACCATTAGCTGTTTTAATCATCTGACGTTTTTTCTCTTGACCAAGTCACTGGAGACACAATTTCTTACAGGGGAAAAAAATAAAACATTTCACTTCAGCCTGCATTATTCAAGGACCAGATTCTGCAGAGGAAGCTACTTGACTTAATGTAACTGTTTCACCAGTTTTCTCTTTCTCTCTGTCTCTGTTTTTCTTGGCAGTATTCAAATGCAGCATTTTCATGGTTTTTAGACACCCTGCATGTGCAGATCATTAATAAATTGCCTGATTAAGAGGGATTACATCACACACTTCATCAAAGCGCACAGTATTAGACAGTCCATTTAATGTGGTGCTTCATTAGAAAATGTGCATATTAGAAACAGTGGACGTTTCTAATAGGGCATCTTTGAAAACACACACTCAGATGTTTATGCGCATATACAGCACAACACGGAACCATAAAGTCATTCCCTGTCACGTTATGTCATATTCCAGACAGTGCTTTACATCCCAACCCTCCTGCTCCATTATGAGAGCTCATAAATAAGACATGCACACTACATTATCTGCTCATGATCCCCTCCAGACGTCACTCCCTTCCCAACACTCACCTGTCATACTTATCACCTTCCAGTGCATGTATTGGAAAAATCATTGCAATATTTAGTTTTGAAAGTTTCAATAACTACATGTATGTAAATGCCACACTTCCCTTTGAAACTGGTAAAATATATTTAATCGCAGTCTGTGCGATATGACAGTCACACAAAGCCATATGGCAATATTGATTTTATTTCGATGACATGCAGCCCTGTTTGCATCAGTGTTTGAGTTACTGAAGAGAGAGAGTTGATTCTGTTTAAATATTAAATATGGGGCTGAGAGACTCCGATCATTATCATGTGAAGATTATGAAAGTGATCTTTCAAAAAGGTATCAGAGATTGACTAGCTGAGGGTATATTCGCATGTATTAAACAGACTAATGAGAATGGCCTGGGGCGATACAAACTGTTCTCATGTCATTGATTGCTAATTATTGACTTGCCTAATTCCACTCCAACATTTGGCTTCCTCATAAAGGCAATTAAGGTTCTAAAAGAACTTATTATCTAGCGATTATGGCTGGTATTTGCTAGTAGTTTGTTTTTGTTTTTGGCAGCAACATTGCAGAAATGTAAATTGGTTGTTTTTATTCAAAACTTTTTTTGTTTTCTGTAGTTGTAGGTAGACTTGTGCCGCTATTCAGTAATGCGATATATCACGGTAATGAATATGCACGATATTGTTATCGTGGGCACTTCTAAATAGCGTGAATAATTATATATTACAAATTATTCAGAATTTTGAATGCATTTTAAGAATATTTTTTCCATCAACTGGTCAAAATGCACAACACCGCTGTATGCTGCCTGAAAGACGGGTGCGCACTCTGATGTAAATAAGCGCGGATGAGAAGCACATGGCGGAACATGTGAGAGATGCTCTGGATGAAAGCACACTTTAACCTTTTTAATCTGAACTGCAATATGCCCTAGATATTGTTTGAAAGTGTTTTGATTCTTTATTGTTCGGTCACACTTTACATTAGGGCTTCATTAGTTAACATTAGTTAATTAATTAGTTAACATAAACTGCCAATGAAAAATTCTTCTGAACATTCGTTAATCTTAGGTAATTACAATATTTAATAACGTTGTTAAAATCGAAAGTTGCAACTGTGTTATTTAATGAGCTAACATGAACTAAGACTTTTTTTTTAACAAAGATTAATAACTTTAGTAGCAAATGTAACTATTGCTCATTGTGAATGTTAATGCATTAACTAAGGTTAACTAATGAGGTCTTATTGTAAAGTGATGCCTATTGGTCTTTATAGTTCTTTTGCACTTTAATCTGTGTAAAACTTTTAACTTTATAAATGTTTCTGTATTGCTTTATTGCATTTAAATGTTCAGTTATTTTTGTCATAAGAAAAAAGTTATTAAACCTGTTATACTGTATTATGACAGCACTTTTTTTTAAACTAAATTTAAATATCGTGATAATACCGTATACCGTGATAAAAGCATTAGCAATTAAAACCATTTATGCTCAGGGCGTTTTTTTTGGTATTTTCACCTAAATTTGACATACTCAAATTCAAATGTTTACCCTACACACATACAATGGAGGAAATGAAAAACAATGGTTTCATTGTAAAGAAAACCCTTTGAACTATAAAATATGAGTGTAATTCTTTATAAATAACATTATATATTTTTCAAATATTACAATAAACACAAAAAAACATAGGTGCTTTTGGAGTTTTAAAACAAATTATTTTTTTGAAATTCTGTAATTCAGGTTCTATTAGGTCCAGCTCTCTGCAATTTACTTTGTTTGATGCCACTAGATGCCAAAAAGTACCAGAAAAAATAATCTTTCAAATAACAGCTTCTAAACAGGAGTTATTACATTATATGTGAAGCGAGTCAAATTGTCTATTTCTGCATCTAAATGTGTCATTGTGAGTTTCCTTTGCAAAAACAGGCTTTATAAAACACATTAACCCCACAATCCTATTTTACTCTGTGCCATAAGCACTTTAATTGATTATTAATTGAATTATGTATTTTTATGTTTTTCTAAGTAGTAATATACGAAATGGCACAAGCGAATTGGACCAAATTTCAAATATTATGTATTCTACAATCAGTTTAATTATTTCAGGATGCACAAGACTGTCTACATTATAAAATATATCTGGTCTATCACAATCTAAAACAGAATCCATATCCTCCAGCTTTATATAATTCCATTTATGTGTATTCTGTATTGGGATACTGATTCACAGCATCCTCTCACCTCATCAGTTGACTCACTCCTGTATCCAGCTTTACTGTCTATTCACTGAAATGCATAATGTACTGTACTTTTCTGTCAATAAACAGTGTATCAGATTGCTAGCTGTGCTTTTACGTTTCAAAACAACGATTCAAATATAAAAATCGTCTCAAAAACACGCTCCTAAAGCCTTACCAGACGTTCGTTCATTCCTCTCCACGGCGCCGCTGAACGTATATTTCACCATATATAACTTGTAATATGATTATCATAGATTGATATTATCCGAGCCGCATGTGCAGTACCCTTTCCGTGAGGGAAAATCGCCTTCAAAACATCCGAGTCCAAAAACTACAGGTTCCAAAACACCCAGCCGTAAATTCCCGGATGTGAAGACCCCCCTCTTCCCCCTCTAGTGACACAGAGGTGAAATGGCCGCTGAGTTGAGAGACATGTAATCTGACCAATTGCAGTCCACAACCGAATACAGATCTCTAAAACATCAGACGCGCTGGCTGTGCGCGCTTATGATATGGGGAGCAGGCACTCCCCATATCATAAGCGCGCACAGCCAGCGCGTCTGATGTTTTAGAGATCTGAGATCTGTATTTGCCATAAGCACGTCTATTGCGCAATCTGGACAAAACGCTATATATCTCACCAATGGAAGCACGCAGAAGCGTGAAAATGGTCTTGTTTGAAAGAAGAGATCCTAATCTAAAAGATAATATAGAGTATATAGATATTTGTGGCTGTTTGCGGCTGACTGAAGCAGTGCTACGAGTATAAATGTAAATTCGCTCAGAGGTGACACAATGAAATAATCTACATCGTCAAATTCCTGAGAATGAGAGCTTTCTTTTGATATATGACTTGACTTTTTTGTGAAAAATATATAAAATACACATTCTTCGTAAAAATTATTCGCAATGGTTAGGCGGAAATTCGTGTGTGGGACGAATACATTTCTAAGCTTAATTTTACTGCTTTATGAATATAAAAACCAAAAGGAATGGTAAAGAAGACTCTCCAAGATTTCAAATGAACCCATATATGGGCTGATGCCATATAAGGAAGGGTATGTAAATGAAGCATAAACATTTTGGATTGGCGGTATGGTTCTGTTCTGGGCAAGAACTCCCTGCGTATCCATGCAGCCTAGCATGGATGAGAGGAGGGAGAGCAGCAATAACCCAATAACCCCCATCAGAACAGAACCAACATCAATGTATTGCAGATATCATTTATGTTAAATAATTGAATGTAAACATTTTAACATTTTAGCTGATTCAAAGGAGAGTCAGAAGGCCGAATCCTGACTGGAGTAGAGGAGGAGTTGGGGATGGAGGTGGGTAATTAGCTATTGAGCAACACAAAAGCTGCTGTTAATACTGAAGGACCTTATATATGGGTGCTGTGCTTGGTGTTGCATCCCTATAGGTAGACGTAGATCAGCTGCGAGTCAGCTGACACGAGCTTGACTAACGTGACCTGCCAGATCTAACGCTATGTTTGATTCACGTGTGTGTGTGTATGTGTATGGAAATAGTATAACATTTTTTTGTAAGTACACTTATTTCTTTATTTTAATCTTATATGCAATTATATTCACTTTTTTCTTTGCTCACTTGGTGTCCCTCAGTTTAAATGTCCATGATGCTGTCTCTTATTTTCAAATTTTGTTGGAAGTTGGCATTTCAAAGTATGAACTCTTTTTCTGAAAGAGATGGCATGGATAGCTTTATTTAAGCATGAGAGAGAAAATAGTTTTTAGACATGATGGAGGATGTACTGAAACAGGACATATTCATCTTCCACATGGGCGCCACGGCTCAGTGTGTGTGGAGGACATGTGATAACCGCTAGGCCATGGCTTCAGCTATTTATCAGGGTTTTGTCGTCTCCGTTCCTAATAGTCTGTTAGAAAAGTCTTTGTAGTCCACTCCATTTTATGGAGTGCAAACACTCTCACACTCTTTTAATTTTGGCTTAATGCACTCATTTACATTTTAGCTTAGCTGGACATGACTAAGCCTAGACCCTGAACCTTAATGTGTCTCATTTTGGTTTAATTTCTTCCTCTTTGTACTTTCGCCTCTAGCTTCAAAGCTCGGCAAACTTAACCTTGCGTCTCCTCCCCCACAGCAAAGATATGACACAAGACACTGCAAAAGATCTTGTCCTCTTCGCTAATGCAGTGTGCCACTTGAGCCTCGTGCTTCTCAAAGCAGGTTTTTTCCGACCCATTTATGTCAATTCATTTTGCGTAGATAATCTATTTTTCTGTCATTTTTTAAGTATTTTCTGGCCTTTTTATTTATTGATATGGTGCATATTGCTAACTTTAAAAATGCTGCCCTATCTGAGCACTCATGCTATGCTAATACACCACCTCCACTTTGAGTCTGAATTTCATATGGATTTTCTTACTTTTGAGTCAGCCAACAACTTAAAATCCACCCGTGGACTTTTTATTTATTAAACATTTATATAACATTTTAAAAGTATTTACACATTCTCACTATATACAGTATATATATATATATATATATATATATATATATATATATATATATATATATATATATATATATATA
>NW_015505196.1:5364990-5395322 GCF_001515645.1 Sinocyclocheilus grahami | reverse complement strand
TGGCTGTTTGCGGCTGACTGAAGCAGTGCTACGAGTATAAATGTAAATTCGCTCAGAGGTGACAAAATCGTGATTCTATTGAAGATCATTCGATCTGTGATTGTCACACAATGACATCATCTACATCGTCAAATTCCTGAGAATGAGAGCTTTCTTTTGATATATGACTTGACTTTTTTGTGAAAAATATATAAAATACACATTCTTCGTAAAAATTATTCGCAATGGTTAGGCGGAAATTCGTGTGTGGGACGAATACATTTCTAAGCTTAATTTTACTGCTTTATGAATATAAAAACCAAAAGGAATGGTAAAGAAGACTCTCCAAGATTTCAAATGAACCCATATATGGGCTGATCATCATCTACATCGTCAAATTCCTGAGAATGAGAGCTTTCTTTTGATATATGACTTGACTTTTTTGTGAAAAATATATAAAATACACATTCTTCGTAAAAATTATTCGCAATGGTTAGGCGGAAATTCGTGTGTGGGACGAATACATTTCTAAGCTTAATTTTACTGCTTTATGAATATAAAAACCAAAAGGAATGGTAAAGAAGACTCTCCAAGATTTCAAATGAACCCATATATGGGCTGATGCCATATAAGGAAGGGTATGTAAATGAAGCATAAACATTTTGGATTGGCGGTATGGTTCTGTTCTGGGCAAGAACTCCCTGCGTATCCATGCAGCCTAGCATGGATGAGAGGAGGGAGAGCAGCAATAACCCCCTTAGGGTAATCAGAACAGAACCAACATCAATGTATTGCAGATATCATTTATGTTAAATAATTGAATGTAAACATTTTAGAAATTAGTCTGATTCAAAGGAGAGTCAGAAGGCCGAATCCTGACTGGAGTAGAGGAGGAGTTGGGGATGGAGGTGGGTAATTAGCTATTGAGCAACACAAAAGCTGCTGTTAATACTGAAGGACCTTATATATGGGTGCTGTGCTTGGTGTTGCATCCCTATAGGTAGACGTAGATCAGCTGCGAGTCAGCTGACACGAGCTTGACTAACGTGACCTGCCAGATCTAACGCTATGTTTGATTCACGTGTGTGTGTGTATGTGTATGGAAATAGTATAACATTTTTTTGTAAGTACACTTATTTCTTTATTTTAATCTTATATGCAATTATATTCACTTTTTTCTTTGCTCACTTGGTGTCCCTCAGTTTAAATGTCCATGATGCTGTCTCTTATTTTCAAATTTTGTTGGAAGTTGGCATTTCAAAGTATGAACTCTTTTTCTGAAAGAGATGGCATGGATAGCTTTATTTAAGCATGAGAGAGAAAATAGTTTTTAGACATGATGGAGGATGTACTGAAACAGGACATATTCATCTTCCACATGGGCGCCACGGCTCAGTGTGTGTGGAGGACATGTGATAACCGCTAGGCCATGGCTTCAGCTATTTATCAGGGTTTTGTCGTCTCCGTTCCTAATAGTCTGTTAGAAAAGTCTTTGTAGTCCACTCCATTTTATGGAGTGCAAACACTCTCACACTCTTTTAATTTTGGCTTAATGCACTCATTTACATTTTAGCTTAGCTGGACATGACTAAGCCTAGACCCTGAACCTTAATGTGTCTCATTTTGGTTTAATTTCTTCCTCTTTGTACTTTCGCCTCTAGCTTCAAAGCTCGGCAAACTTAACCTTGCGTCTCCTCCCCCACAGCAAAGATATGACACAAGACACTGCAAAAGATCTTGTCCTCTTCGCTAATGCAGTGTGCCACTTGAGCCTCGTGCTTCTCAAAGCAGGTTTTTTCCGACCCATTTATGTCAATTCATTTTGCGTAGATAATCTATTTTTCTGTCATTTTTTAAGTATTTTCTGGCCTTTTTATTTATTGATATGGTGCATATTGCTAACTTTAAAAATGCTGCCCTATCTGAGCACTCATGCTATGCTAATACACCACCTCCACTTTGAGTCTGAATTTCATATGGATTTTCTTACTTTTGAGTCAGCCAACAACTTAAAATCCACCCGTGGACTTTTTATTTATTAAACATTTATATAACATTTTAAAAGTATTTACACATTCTCACTATATACAGTATATATATATATATATATATATATATATATATATAGATAGATAGATAGATAGATTTTTTTTCTTCCTCACTGTGTTGCTTCACAGTTACAGCCTTTTAACAAAGACATGGAATTTGTCTTGCTAAAGTTAAAGTTATCAATGGCACATGCGTGTTAACTTTATTATTACATCAAAGAATATACGTAACATTTTGTAACTTTAACACTTAAAGCACTTCCTAAAGAGAGTACTATAATGTTGTGAAGCATAAATGTGTTAATTAAAATAGGTTTGATTGTCTAATTGTGACAAATAAAACATAGATGTAGGTCAACATACATGTAATATTATTAACATTATTTTCCATTTACAATAAAATAAAATAAAATAAATTATATTTCATTATATATTATGCATAATATACTGCCTCACTATTAACATAACCTTATTTTTAAAGGATTAGTTCACTTCCAGAATTAAAAAATAAATTCTGATAATTTACACACCACAATGTCATCCAAGTCTTTCTTTCTTTAGTCAAAAAGAAATTAAGGTCTTTGAACATTCCAGGATTTTTCTCCATATAGAGCCAGACTTAAGGCCAGAGTTTCCCTCAATGCATGCATGCAATATGTGATGGTTATATACAGTATATTTGATGCATGCTTATCAATGCATACTATACTAAGTATAGTAATGCTAAAAGCATGTAATGATCTCCACAAATGAAGCCGCCAGACCTCTTTTTCCCGTGATCCTTGTACGTATAGTTACTTAAATGTGCTTGTCTGACCATGTGTGTGACTCTTTGATTCAATGTTTCTCCATATCCATTTTCTGTGCACTTAGTGCATTTACTAAGGCAGAGCGTGGCATGTTAATTTTGGGTTGACAGTGGCGTAAAATTTTCTGAAAGCTTGCGTGTCACACGGCCTTGTAGGCATGCCAGTTTCAATAAACAGATTAACTTGAGCCTGTTCATGGTTTTTGTGCTTGCCTGAGTTCATTCTACCAGCCAATGCCTTATGCAAGCATCTTGTTAACCCTTCCTGTAGAATTACATTGATGGGAATGTTCTCCTCTTGCCTTTGTTAGCTTTTGTTTAGAATAGCTCACAGGCCCATTTGCAGCACAGAAGGGACATGATTTTTATTTAATATATATGATTGACTTTCTCAAGTCAAGGTTGTTTAAATATATCATCTGTAACAGGTGATCTGTCGTTCAGATGAAAAATATAAGCGTGTTGACATGTGTCTTGTATTGTCATCGACCCTGACACATTGAATACATTTCCTGAGGCGCACTGACTGCAGGTGTCTTCTGTGTCTGTCTCTCTGGCACTTAGACACCATTTCAGTTGATTCACTTCATTCAGACAGCTCAATACACTGAACAAGGTTCACACTATAGCTCACTGACTCATCAAGAATGTTTAGTGGGAAGCAACAGCTCACACATGCATTGTTCTCAAACAGGAGCTTTCATTGTTTGACAAATATCCTCACTGTTTTGAGAATCTACAGAACAGACTACTGAACTTATGTTTGTGTCAAATTAAAGAACTACTTTTTACGGGTGTGACAAATGTCGGTAGTTCCTGTGGTTTTTTGTGGTTTATTGGCATGACACTTTTATTGCATTTGTATTCCTGAATTACTTGTAGCGTAAAGGCCTGTTCAATGTAAGGATGACTATAATAATGACTGTAATGATAACTATAACAACAAAGTTTTAAAAGAATAGTTCACTAAAAAGTCCCTTGAGTGATTGCAAAGCTAGTGCAGGTGTTACGGCAGTCAGCAGCAGTGGTCACTGTTTCATGGGTATCGCCCTTCGTTTAGACAGCCACACCAGGAGTGTGCGGTGGTCAGCTCCCCTGCATGCTTCGGCAATAAAAGAGCAATCCCTAAAAGAGCAATATGGGTGATCGTGTCTTTTTAAAGATGTCTTATCACCCGTGCGTTTCTGGATGTGGTCATTACCTAGCACCTCAGGACAGTCACGATCGCTGAGGACGCTTTCGTGGATGGTGCATGTTCTCCTTATGACCATCTCAGAGTTGCATAAAAGACTCCGCTACGTCAAACGTGGCGGAGTCCCTCTGCCTCTGCTTCCGGTGGAGTCTGAGGGGATTTTAGGATCATGGTTAGGGCTTCTCCAAAGGAGGTTCCACACCCCTCAAGTGCTCCACAGCTGGTAGAGCTGCCGGAGGTGCACGCTGCGCCCTCTCCTGGGTCCGTATCCTTCTGTGCTCCCCCTGACGACCAGATGTCAATCGCTGCATCGGAGGGTGAGCTCTCTGTCTCCGGGGATGACGACTCAACTGCGTTCCCCCCTTAGGGGAGAGTGGAATTGCCCGAGTCAGACCCAGAGAATAACGGCTATGCTTTCCCGGGCCGCCGAGAATGTTAGGCTCATGTGGAATCCATTCGAGGCTGGATGAGTGGTTCGTTGGTGGGGGCCGTACTGGTTCTCAGTGCCCTCCTCCGGTGTCATTCTTCCCGGAGGTGCATGAGGAGCTCACGAGATCATGGAAGGCACCTTTTACTGCCAGAAACAAATCGTTCAGCTCCTCCTCCCTCACCACCCCCGATGGCGGGGTTAAAGCTTATTATTTGGGGTACACAGGCATTCCCTTGGTGGAGCGGTCTGTGGCCGTGCAACTGTGCCCTACGGCTGCCACCACTCTGTGGGGTGACCCGTGTCTCCCCTCGCGGGCCTGTAAGTATTCATCAGATCTAACTGGCAGTGCTTACAGAGCTTGTGAGGAGGCGGCCTCTGCCCTTCACGCCATGGTGCTATTGCAGGTTCATCAGGTCAAAGCTCCGAGCGACGAAGGTAACTGCACAGTCTCTGGGTCATGCGATGTCCACCTTGGTGGTCCAGGAGCGCCATCTCTGGCTGTGTCTGGCTGATATGAAGGAGCATGATAAGGTGCAATTCCTGAATGCTCCTGTATCACAGGCAGGCCTTTTCAGCAACGCGATCGAGAGGTTTGCCCAGCAGTTTTCGGCGGCGCAGAAGCAGTCTGAGGCGATCAAACATATCATGCGCAGGAGGAGCGCTACCAACTGAAAGAGAATGTCTCGGTTACTTGTGTAACCCTCGTTCCCTGAAGGAGGGAATGGAGATGTCATGTCCTGTTACCACGGTTGCTGTACCACTGCTGAGCTGCCGGGTCACCGGCTTGGCTCCTCAGCAAAAACATGAATTAATGCGGTGCACCTGCTGCCTCTTATACCCGCACTATGGGGTGTGGCAGCTAGATGTAAATTCCACATGCCAATGTCCAATGGCTCATTTAGTTAAACTCGAAGTGGATTGGTTTCTCTGGCGAGATCCCCAAATCAGGGAACGACGGTTACTCAAGTAACCAAGATGTTTTTCATTCTCAAATGTGAACAAAGTTTTGAGCTGTATCCGTTCAAGTATGTTGTTGAACTTTTAGTGAACTACTTTGTGCTTTATGTATTCATTTTAAAAATGGAACAATGGGGCAATGCCTCACTTTGGTTTTTCTGTATTTTTTCAATTAGTATTCTTCACCTTCCTCTCTCTTTGTCCTCTGCACAAACACTTGCTGCAGGAGTTTGGTAGATAAGATGCTAACAGAAGTTCAATATCGTCATTGCAGCCTCTTACAGAAAAAAGGAAAAAGGAACAGAAAATTATTATTCTGTCTTAAAGCTTATTATTCTGTCTCCTTTGAAATCACTATGAGGAGGCGGGGTTTCGCCTAACGTAGCATTTGTAACGTATAAGTAGCAACGTTTTTTTTTTTTGTTTACTTGTTTTGTTTTTAGAATAAATAAAAATAAAACAAGTCAATAGAACAGAAAAATAATTGATTATGCTTGTGGTAGAAGGTCATTATTTATAATAAATAAAAATAAAATAAGTAGAAAGAATAAAGAAAGCATAGAGAATGCTAGTGTTAAAAGCTCTTATATGTTTAAATAAAACAAGTAGTTAGAATATAAATAGAATAGAGAGTGCTAGAGTTAGAGGGTCATATAAAGATGAAAGAGATGTATTTTCAGCCATTTCTTGAAAATGATTAAGGACTTAGCTGCTCGGATTGAGTTGGGCAGGTCATTCCACCAGGAGGGAACAGTTAATGAAAAAGTCCATGCAAGTTTAATCACAGGTTGAATGCAAAATGTTTCAATACAGGCATTTCAGTCAAACGTATTTTATGCAATATTTCAAACCTTTAACCCACTTGGGAAAATCAACCCATGGCGACAGTTTAAAAGTGTAAAAGTGTATTCCCAATTCTGTGGAATAAACGCGGACTTGGCAACCATGCATCCAAAAAGAGCTGCAGTAGTCAGATTTGACTGATCACAGCCAGGTCAAGAATAAGGAGAGATGACTGACAACACCATGGAGTATTTGCTGCTTAACAGATCCTAAGCTCACTGACAAATATCTTATCTTGCAAGATGTGCTTCCTTTACACAGAGTGTGTGATCGCGAAATCGAAAATGAAAGTGACCAGCACGAATGCTCATTCAAAAGAAATTTAAATACTCCGCATACTGAGAGTGGCTCCCTGATGTGCCAAAATTATACACAATATTAGAATGTTTAAAGGACTGGACACGAAAATTGCGGGAGGGAAACACATATTGCGGGAGCAGGTGGCAATGGTCAGAAATTCAGAGGGAGCGGGATAAAGAAAACAGCCGAATCCCGGACATTTTGGGCAATAAAGAAATAACGGCCGGACACATTTTTTAGGTCCAAAAAGAGGACATGTCCGGGGAAAAGAGGACGTATGGTCACCCTAGCTTTGTCATCAAGGAATCCAGGAAATTACATTTTAAAATATATTAAAATATTAAATTGTAATAATATTGCAATGTTTCTCTGTTTTACTGTATTGAAATATATATATATATATATATATATATATATACAGTGTATATATATATATATATATATATATATATATATATATAAAAGGGGCAATGCAGTGAGCCTAAATGACTCCTTTCGAAAACGAAATCTAAGTTATACCAAAATTGAACAGGTAGTGTATATTTTTGTGTAAGCGCTGCCTGCATTGCCTCCTCTGAGAAAACTGAGAGACTAATCTGGGTTGAGCTAGTACGCTAAAGGGGGACTGTTTGTTTTTCTTTAATAATTTTAGAACTAATTTATTTAAATTCCTCTTTTTTATAGTGCAAATCTTGCAGCATGTTGCATAATCTTGCCTGCTTAATACTAAATAAATAAAAAAAGGCTTTTTCCCACAATAAAATACTTTTTAAACTCAGCTGAAATGGATCATGTTCTAATTACGGTTTGCAAAAACCAATTCTCAAATTGCTGCACAATCACAGTTACAACAGCTCTGGGTGTTTGGGATGAGAAAAATATTGATGCAATCATGAAGAACTTCCCTCTCGACTCGCTAGCGATCAAGCCGATCAGGGAAATTAAAAGGATCAATGGTGTTCTCTGGCTCCGCCACGTGCCCGCTCCTACGTGTCGGTTTGCTGTGTTTATTTTAAAGCTTTTGCTTTTGGCTTGTTGAATATGAATTAATCAACTCTGGGCCCCCATCGGCAAGCACAGAGTGAGAAAACATGAGGGGGGAGGAAGAGCAGAGAGAAATCTCACTTTGCCATGCCGCAAACATGAAAGAAGGACGGGCGACAGGGGTAAGAGGCTTCCGAGCACCCTTGCTCTTTTAAAGCCCTTGACTGTGACTAACACGGAATTGACGTGTGGCCATGGCATCGCCGCCTCATAATTCCGTCGAGGCCCATGTGACACACTGAGTCATCTGCCAGCCTGTGCTTCTTATGTAGTCTAAGCTCAAAGCACTCGCTAATACTGCTGCAGTTGCAGAGTCTGTCTGGTCATCTTTACATCAACCAAAAATGCTCAAGCAACTTGTCTGTTTGAGGAAAGCTTTGTCAAGGAATGTGGGCATGAACACGCAGGATGAAAATGTCATCCGAGGATTATCAAGACCGTCTGGCTGCAGAGCGATTCTTCTGCAGACAATGTGAAATCAAAATTGATTTGCACACTATTCTGAAGAACAAAATGTTTTTGTTTAGTTCATCGCATTGCAACAGCTTTTATGCTGATGTAAACAAGGCTGCATTGCCAAGGCAAAATTATAATAACTAATAATATCAAAGCCAGCTTTTCAATTTCTAGTCAAATCTATCTCTACATTTTTCCCCCTGAATTCTTTTAAATACAAAAATATGTCATGTTTTGGAAGTTAAATGTGTTGCAAACCCTCCAAATTAACTCAATTTTAACTCAATTTAGCAAGGATGATTTGCTGTGCTGCTTTGCTATTTTTATTAGTACTAATTAATTTTTTGTATTTTGTTTATATACAGTGGGTACGGAAAGTATTCAGACCCCCTTAAATTTTTCACTCTTTGTTATATTGCAGCCATTTGCTAAAATCATTTAAGTTAATTTTTTTCCTCATTAATGTACACACAGCACCCCATATTGACAGAAAAACACAGAATTGTTGAATAAGTATTCAAACCCTTAACTCATTACTTCGCTGAAGCACATTAACAGCCTCAAGTCTTTTTGGGTATGATGCGGTAAGCTTTGCACATCAGCTTTTGTCAATCATCTGCCTTCTCCTCGCCTCTTCACCTCTCAAGCTCTGTCAGGTCAGATGAGGGCAGACGCACATTTTCAGGTTTCTCCAGAAATATTTTATTGGGTTCAACTCAGGCTCTGGCTGGGCCACTCAAGGACATTCACAGAGTTGTCTATAAGCTAGTCTTGCTGTGTTTAGGTTCATTGTCCTGTTGCCCAGTCTGAGGCTCTGAATGCTCTGGACTGGGTTTTCATCAAGGCTGTCTCAATATTTTGGTGCATTGAGCTTTTCCTCTACTCTGACGAATCCCCCAGTGATACCTTGTGGCACATGTGCAGCAGTGGACCGCGCTTAATTTGAATACAAGAACAGTGTTTAAAATTAAGCAGAAAAGTGTGAGGTTTCTAAAAAATATTGAATAGAGCATAATATATAGGCTACAACAAGGTTTAATCTGGCCGCAGAGGAACACAACTGGATTGCCGGATATAAAGAGACATAATCCCCGAAACAGAGCTTCCCACTTGCACAATACGGGAATATCTGCTAAGTGTGCTACATATCTTTGTCAACCTGGCAACCATGTGCACGCACCCTCTCTCCACTGAGGGTAAACGCGCTTGCTTTCTGAAAACACCGGTAACCTTGCAGTTTAGCGATCTCCACTTCAATATTCTATTCTCAGAAAAGTGTAATTCATCAAGGGTTAATTTATGCGAGAGAGAGATGCTGTGTATATATGAATTACCACCGTTTTGCCACGTTTCTCTATTAACAGTGAATCTGTGGCTTTAATTCCTTTAGAAACTGATGTTATCAGCTCCTTGTTGAGAATGATAATGTAGCTCTTGAGCGATTAAGCTATTTAGCTGATAAAATTGTGGGGCAGTGCTAAAAAGTTTGTTCCTGAATGTCTGAGTGCGGCCGCAACGTGATCTGTGTGAGTGACTGAGCGTGTGTGTGCGTTAGATACAGTGAAGACAGCACATTAGTTTAGAGTCCGTTTCTGGAGGTGGTTTGAGTATGATTCATTTTCTATCTGTAGTTTGGTGCACAGGTATATTTCTTATCTTATAAATAATTAAATAAATAAACAAACAAACAAACAAATAAATAAATAAATAATAATATTGAATTAAAAAAAATTATACTTGGTAGTACTAGTATCAGTATTATTAGTATATATGTTGTTGTAATGTTGTATTTAGGTTGACAAGGTTCCAGAAATATAAATATATAAATAAGCAACAACAACAACAACAACAATAATAATAATGTGAATTAACTATAACAGAGATCCTGTTCCTAACTAAACAAAAATTAATTTAACCCTATTTATGTCCACATAAAACATCTTTACACAGCCAAGTTAAGGCTGCTCTGTGCCTGCACTGTGCCAGTTCAAAATTCAGTATTAAGATAAAATGGTGCATTAAAACCATGCTAAATTATGCCTGTCCAACCCACCTCAGTATAAAAATATTCAATTGTACTGTAATTGAAGTTCAAATACATTTAAGCCACTTGTAAGGCAGCATTAAACAGTCAAGTAAAAGTTAAGACACCTAAATGCCACTTCAGAAATGCTTCCGTGTCACCTTTGCAGTAAATTTGGCAATATAAGGCAAATACAAGGACAAAATTGATTTATAGAATTGATGTATAGGCAGCAGCAGTATGACTTTTAGATGTTTGTCATATTGAAGTTGAAAATAATAACATGTTTTTGACCAAATCATAAGAACCACCTCCTTCCCTTCTGCAGTTAAACAAAAAATATTTTGGTCAAAGCTTCAGTTAATACCAAAGCATTAGATTGTCCCTAGACCTGAGCAGTAGGCTCAGAGAACAGCCGGCAGAAATCTGAGCAGTGTTATGGTGTTCTTTTAATTATACGTGGCTGGATTCACTGGTGGGCTCTCTGAGCCAAGGAGATCACTTGTGGAACATTTAGCATTATTGATTGCTGATAAAACACAACCGTAGAGGGCTATGGACCGTGGGGAAAGGTCGTCAGCGGTAGCTAGTGATGTATTTGAGATGGACTGTGGCTTTTATTGGACCTCATTTAAAGTTTTCAGGTCACTTACCACGCTTGGGGCCATTAATATGCCATTGACAGTTTTATCACGCCCAGACCCTCAGCGGTTCCCCTTTCCGCTACACTAAGCAGTTGTTTTAAATAAAGGAATGTTTATTTCTTTGGTTTACTGAAGTGAAATAACTCATCGTATCTGCAGCCCGGCCGTGAGCAAGGTTTCGCAGGTTAAAGTGAGCCTGACTAAGCGTTAGATCTCACTGCATAGTTAGGCAGGTGCTTGTACACTGAGCTGTCAGTCTTTTCTCCAGGCCACCTGCTTCAGCTCGGCATGATATGTCTCTCAAATTGGACCTCGGGACAGCTCAAGCACATGTGTCCCCCTTCTTTCCTTCTGACTTCTCATCGCTTAGGGCTTCCTCCCTCCCTTACTCAAACAAATAATAATATTGAATTAAAAAAAATTATACTTGGTAGTACTAGTATCAGTATTATTAGTATATATGTTGTTGTAATGTTGTATTTAGGTTGACAAGGTTCCAGAAATATAAATATATAAATAAGCAACAACAACAACAATAATAATAATGTGAATTAACTATAACAGAGATCCTGTTCCTAACTAAACAAAAATTAATTTAACCCTATTTATGTCCACATAAAACATCTTTACACAGCCAAGTTGCTCTGTGCCTGCACTGTGCCAGTTCAAAATTCAGTATTAAGATAAGTCTGGTGCACAGGACAAAGGAACTTTGCATGGTTAGTTGTTTTCTTGCTTCTTTTACACATTTTCTGTCTGCAGTGGCGCAAAGCGTGCAATTGCACAAATACAAATTTTAATTTAGTATTTTTTTTTTAAAGGGCTAAATGTACTAAAAAGGGCAAATTAGTGTGAAACCACAATCCCATATAAGAACAGATGTAAGTGGAAAGTTCTGCATGTGATCTACTGACAATGTGCAAATTAAAGAAGACAGACGCAGCCAGCTCATGTTCATAATGACCAATGCAATCTATCAAAAGTAGTGCAAATTAGCCACTGCTACAGCCATGCGAAGCACAAAATGAGTTAAGATATACTTTTATGGGTGTTTAAAAATGGCGCAAATACCAGTAAATAAATTGCCGCAAGCAAAATAACTAATCTTGCCTGATTCATTCAAATATTCTCCTCCCATAAATTGTGCATCTAAAAAAGAAATATTTAGTAAAGTCACCCACAAAAAAATAACTGTCCCACCTTTTGATTGTTAACATTTCAGTGGGTTTCTTTGAGTCCAAAAGAGGGTTTGCACTGCAACAAGCTGTTAGTAAATCCTAAATGTTGTAGTTGATTGGTTATACTTGTTAAAAGGTTAATGCCACTTTCAAAAAGGCCATTTTAAATGACTTGCTTAATTTTTTTCCAATGTACTTGTTGCAGGTCAAGTATTGCAATGTGACACTCAATTCAAACGTTTCAACTTTGACTTTGTTCACTATTGAACTTTTAAACTGCAGCCAATAATTACCAAACAATCTGCATGATTTACCCTTATGATGCCTATTGTGACATTCGGAAAGTAATGATCATATGATACTCTGTGTGGATAGTGCAACAGAAAAGCCTAACACTTTTTACTAACACTTTTTATATGGTATTCAAAGAGGCTGGTTGGCTTTGTGTTACTTTTTGTTCATTTTGTTATTTGGCCCCGCATTTTACTTTGATTGTAGACAGAAAAAAAAGAGATGTGTGGACACTCTCCATTATCATTTCATTTGTTTCTTACCCTGTTATTTTTTTGTCTTTTTCAAGAAAATGGAATGACACTGGAAATATTATATACTTTTGTTGTTGTCATGCATCACCATTAAGCGTACCTCATTGCCACCAGCACTTCCTTGAAATCAGAAGTAGGTGGAGTGGCTGTGCCACTTCATTTATCATTTTAGGTTGAGGGTTTCAATTAGGTTTCTCAACTCAAGAAGACTCCCTTCTTTTAGGCCTCCCATGCAGGATTACTGCCACCCTCTGTGTTTTCTGACACTATGAAAGGATTGTGGCTTGGCTGGTAGAAACAGAGCTTTCTTTTTAAGTTCCAGCACAGGGGGAACTCACACTTTTCTCTTTTAGATGGCATCTTTTCTTCCACTTGACATCCTTTGCTGTTAGTAACCATGATCAGTTTGGCATGGACACCTGAAACACAGTCTTAGGAATCTTCATGGAGAAATAATGAGCTTTCCCACGGCACTTCCAACCAAATCGTCCATCATTTGTAGGCATTGCAAAGTTGTAGAGAACGCCTATGTGAGTTATCTTATGATTGTAGAGAATAAAAAAATCTATAAAATATTATTAGAAAAAACTGTTACATTTAAATTACTTTAACCATTATAATATTTTATTATTTTATTTTGATGTTTTAACTTTTAATATGCATTTATTTATTCCTGAGAAACAAAGCTTCTTCTTTTTTCTTCTTCGTCTTCTCACAGTATTTTTATTTATAACAATAAAAAAGTATTTTTTAAACTATATATATATATATATATATATATATATATATATAGACAAAAATATATAAATAAATAAATAATTAAATTTACACATATAAAATATTATTAGAAAAAACTGTTACATTTAAATTACTTTAACCATTATAATATTTTATTATTTTATTTTGATGTTTTAACTTTTAATATGCATTTATTTATTCCTGAGAAACAAAGCTTCTTATTTTTTCTTCTTCGTCTTCTCACAGTATTTTTATTTATAACAATAAAAAAGTATTTTTTAAACTATATATATATATATATATATATATATATGGACAAAAATAAATAAATAAATTAATTAATTAATTTCATCAATTAAAAAAAAAAAAAATTGCAAGTTAGGTTCAAAATGTGCTGTGAAATATCATGTGGCAGTGCAACTTTTTTTTATTTTCACCTGGACCTTTGGTTGATGGCTTTGACAGGACTGTGGGCGTCTCCATGGAAACCCAGTCTCTGTGTGCCGATAAATCTCCAGGAGTGGAGTGTGTCTCCAATTAGACCAGAGTTGTCAGATGGACTTGGGAGGACTTTGCATGAGTTGTAGTTGTGGTAACATTTGAATCAATATGTGAATCTGTCTGTCTGACTCTTAAATATTATATCTTAAAACTTAGCCAAGTTTTACACAAAAAAGTAAAAAAGTGGAATACTTCTTATTAAAGATAATAATATCACTCCCTTCTGGGGGCTCATAACAACTTCTGTGATTTTTTTTCAGCTTGGCCCAATCGTTAACACAAATTATGTTTTTTAAAGTGATGAAAGGATTTTTTTGACGTTTTGATGGAATTAAATATCAAACATAAAATGAGGGGAAAAAGGTAAAAATCTTAGGTTAAAAGCAAATGGTCCATGACAAGACAAGCCTGATTTAAGGACAAACTGTTTTACATCATTTTTACTCTATGTGCTTTGATATGGACCCAGCTGGTACAACCAGTAAACAGCCTTGGACAGTTAAAGCATTACATAGAATGTCATGTATTTGCTAGATAGAAGTCATGGTCAGTATTGACCAGATCATGATAATGATCAAAAAGCCAGCCAAATCAATGCCATGCATGGGCTCAGAAAGATAGACTTCATCTCCGTATGTTACATAGAACAAGGAAGGAGGTGGTATTCACAAGAAATCCAGTCTTGACTGACTTTCTATTGCTACCATTTTTTACACTTTTGTTGTCATAATACTATTAAAAACTTCCCCACTGTCCTCATGAAATGACTGTAGTGGGAGTGTTGTGGTGTTTTATTGTTCTCACATTATTATAGAACAGAGAATACCAGATCTGGGGTTCATTTATAAATGTTAGTGCTCCATTTGTCTTGCTGACGCTGTTATTGACACTGACAGTGTTATTCAAGAGAAGGTAAGTCTCGTTGGGGATTGATTGTGTGGTTATGAGTGATACTAGTGTCAGGGAATTCCCTCACTGCAGCACTGAACTCCTTTATAGAAAAACAGGATTGTTCAGTATAAGTTTTGAATCTGATGCAGCAGGATTAAATTATTTACTTAGTAATAATGATTCGTTATTTATTATTCTGTCGTTATTCATTTTTTATAAGTTGTTCCAAACCTGTATGTACTTTTATTCATTTTTTCTTCAGCACAAAAAGTGCATTTTTGAAGCATATTTTGACATTAAATGGGGCGGAGACCATAAAAAGCATCATAACATTATTATTATTATTTATTTTATTTTTTTACTAATCTACTTTGGCTTTTGTTTTTTGAGAGTTTTACTGAATTTTTCTGATTTTTTGAGCTGACTAGTCAAATAATTTGAGTATTGACACTGACAGTGTTATTCAAGAGAAGGTAAGTCTCGTTGGGGGTTGATTGTGTGGTTATGAGTGATACTAGTGTCAGGGAATTCCCTCACTGCAGCACTGAACTCCTTTATAGAAAAACAGGATTGTTCAGTATAAGTTTTGAATCTGATGCAGCAGGATTAAATTATTTACTTAGTAATAATGATTTGTTATTTATTATTCTGTCGTTATTCATTTTTTATAAGTTGTTCCAAACCTGTATGTACTTTTATTCATTTTTTCTTCAGCACAAAAAGTGCATTTTTGAAGCATATTTTGACATTAAATGGGGCGGAGACCATAAAAAGCATCATAACATTATTATTATTATTTATTTTATTTTTTTACTAATCTACTTTGGCTTTTGTTTTTTGAGAGTTTTACTGAATTTTTCTGATTTTTTGAGCTGACTAGTCAAATAATTTGATTAAAGAACACATTTTTCTGATTTTTGTACACTGAAGTTAAACTGCCTCAAATAACTATTTGTTGTCAATTTGAGCATCACTTCTCATTCATTCGTTCGTTCATTCATAAATAAATAAATACATAAATAATAATTCAGCTGATTCATTTAAACAGGTGATTCATTCATAAATGATGCAAGTGACTGTCTTTATGAATTGGTCTCTGAATCATTGGCTCACTTGATTCATTCAAAACCGCAGTTCATTCAGTACTGAAACACTGCAATGTGACAGCCCTAATGAATACCATGATAATGATTATAGTGTTAATGTACCTTGGTATTTGCATGGGCAACCTTCTGAAATACTTGATTCTGATTGGTCAATAGCAGCATTCTGCAGTCATATAATTTTATAGTCTGAGGCAACTGATTCCCAACATAGCTGTCATAGTTTCTTACCAGAATCTTTTAATCTTTTCTTCATGCCAAGGCCTTGCTGGAGTTTGCTTTCTGATAATCATAGTCTTGACTGTACATTTATCCCTAATGTATCATCTGAACTTTCTGAACTCTGTTTAGTGGAGAGTGTTAGATTGAATGCCATTTCTCTTGTTTCTGCAATGAAGCGTAATGCAACATTTGCTGGCAATATAAACTGTTAGCATTAGCTTTTCCTTGCAAAATCATTTCAATCTTCTGTCCCAATGTCATGTTTTTCATTATCATCAACCCAGTCTAAGCTGAATTTACTTAAGATCACTTTCTATGTTCTCCTTTAAAAGTCAACTATGCTTTGTTTTGAATAAACCTCTCTTAATGTAATCTAGTGTTTTTCTGTGCATCAGCTTTGGGAATAACTGTGATAAATGTTAAAAAAATGGGGTCCTAAGCTTTATCAGCTGTATAGGCTGAGTTTGGTCAAGGAACTCGAGTTAGTCCTTTGTTGTACTATGGTAATTACTTAGCGTGGGTGTCCTTGAAAATACATTACCCTGGGAGAACGGTCCCAGCAGAGCCCTCCAGCAGAAAGTGAAAACCAACACTGTTTTATAGGCCCTTTGAGAGCTTAAAGCTTGACTATTGAATGAGTCACTATACATCACATAAAATGTTTCTTAACAGCGCAGGCTTTATTAGGAATGTGTAGATCTAATCGTTTAGACAAATGTGGTAAATTGCCAGAAATGTCTGCAATGCAAATAATCTCTTCTGTCAACGTAGATAGGCAATGTTAGTTTTACCCTGTCCAAATGCATGCATGTACTTAATACATTTGATTATGTGGTGCAGTGTTAAACTAAGATGTGCACTTGTCACTCAAGACAAGTCAGACGAGACTTCAGACATTGTATACATACAGAAATGTGGCAATACCATGGAACAGTAATGGCATCTGATGGTAATACCTTTCTGATTTTATATAAATGCACTGTTACTCACTATAGTATTCATGTACATGGTACATAAAACAAACAAGCAAACAAACATGATATGGATGTCTTTGACTGTTGTGAGTGGCCCCTTACTTGTTCATAATTCTGAAAGCAACAAACAAACCCAGCAGTTTTTCTGACCCATTGGTTTAGAGATGAACAAACTTCGGCTCGATCATGCTTGTGTTCATCACACATTTTCATTAAATGTTCCAAATGACCTACGTTGCCAGATTTGCTTTATATATTCTGCTCAGTGAAAATGTGATAAAGTCTTTTGCACAATCTATCTTCATCTATGACTCTTCTCATACACAGGTGACCACCCTGGTCAACACCAGTAACAAAGGTCCATCCAGTAAGAAAAAGGGACGCTCCAAGAAAGCTCACGTGCTGGCTGTGTCCGTGGAGCAGGCTACACAGAACTTTCTAGAAAAGGGCGAGCAGATTGCTAAGGACAGCCAGGACCTGAAGGAGGAGCTTATCGCAGCTGTAGAGGACGTTCGCAAGCAAGGTGAGCAGCTTGTTATCACCCTGAGGTACTGTCCCAAACAAAATCTGCTGCTTATTTGTTCCGGCGTCCCATCAAGCAACCAAACATATATTAAGGGTTTTCTTTTTTTTAACTCCAATGTGTGGCATAGTGGCCAATGCTCTGTCTATTAGTCATGTTTGGCTTCTTGAGAGAGTAGAGAAGACTTTTAGGGTCATGTGGGAACCAATGAGGCACACTATCTGTCACATTATCTGACCCTAAAAGACATTAATGTGTTTTTGCTGAGTCTTGCTGAGGGCTGTCGGCTTTTAGCCGTGTGCTGCAGTTTGGAGACAGCTAAGCTAAAGTTTTCGTTTCCTTTTTCACCTATAAGTCTTGCCTATTATGTAACTTATCTGGCAGCACATTACACACTCTTTTCTCTTACTATACACATGACTTCCATGACTTTCATGCTCATTGGTTTGGACTGAAGTTAGTGTTTGCTCAGCCAAATTACCTCTATGAAAATAGCAAACAGTTAATGATGGTGTTTCACAGAGCATTCATCATCCCATAAACACAGCCGAAGAGCAATTATGAGGTTGCGGAGAAGAGAAAAAAGACACTTTTAAATCCCAAAAGCTGAAATGTATTAGCTGTCATTGTACCGTATTAATAATAATAATCTGTTTTCTCTTTTTGTGTTTTTTTTTAGGACTCTTTGATGAGGTAATACATGTGAAATCTTTATTTAATTTGTTTAGTTTGGTGGTGGATTAAATTACTTGTTAATATAATATTAATGGGAGTCTGGAATGATTCTCTGTCTCTTTCTGGGACTTTAAATATGAACTAATTCAGAGGAAAACAAAGAAGAAAATCAGTGTATGAGGACTATACAGCAGTCATGGGAAACCTGGAAATATTGGGACATTTTAAAATAAAGATTTACAGGCCTGTTAAAGTCATGGAAATATAATAATATAATTATAATATTATACTACTGTTTTTGTAGTCTTGGTAAGAGCACATTTTAAAAATCTTACATAAGGTAGTATATATTTTTCCACAGGTCCACAGTGAGATATCCCTGTTCACTGGGTTTTTTGGTTAAAATACACAAGCATTCTCAGGTACTGCAGGGAAGGGACTGCAGCACTGACAGATGAGACTGAGCCAAGCCCCGGCTGCAGGAGCAGAATAAAGTGTGTTAAAATTATCTGCGTGGACCATTAGCAAGCTGACCTTTAACTGGGATGAGGTTAATGAACACAGGTTGGACATAATGGTCCAAGTGGCTTACCACTCCCAAGGCTGACTGTCTGTTACTCAGTGTGAAACAGGGGTTAAAGGACAAAGAAAATACTTAAAATAGAAAGTGGAAGTCAGTCTTTTTGATCTAATTCTCACTTGTGTACCACAGTTATTGATTTATTAATTTAATGACAATGAAAAATGACTAAGTGAAACTATCAAACACAAGACGATTAAAGGATTAGTTCACTTCCAGAATAAAAAAATAATTTCTTTATAATTTACTCACCCCTATGTCATCCAATGTTCATGTCTTTATTTCTTCAGTCGAAAATTAATAATACGTTTTGAGGAAAACATTCCAAGATTTTTCTCCATATAGTGGCTTCAATGGTGGTCAATGGGTTGAAGGTCTAAATTGCAGTTTCAATGTAGCTTCAAAGGGCTCTACATGATCTCAGCCGAGGAATAAGGGTCTTATCTAGCGAAACAATTGGTTATTTTCTAAAAAAAAAAAGAATGTGTCTTTTAACAAAATGCACAAATGCTCGTCTTGCACTAGCTCGACCTACACGTGACATAGGCGGAAGCACCAACCCAGTGTTTACAAAGAAAATGTGCAAAGAAAGTCAAACACTCTTTACAAAAAAACAACAACATAAAAACGATGTCAGATAATTTTGAAGTTGGGGGGAAGTCAGATCATTTTGAAGTTTTTCGCCCTACCCTACCTTTTTGAATCAAAGCACACAGATGAAGAACTAACTGCACGTGACTTTTACAACATGATTTCACAATGTGTGAAGATGAGCATTTGTGATTAAAAGTATAAAAATGTATTATTTTATATTTTTTTTAGAAAATGGCTGATCGTTTCGCTAGATAAGACCCTTATTCCTCGGCTGGGATCGTGCAGAGCCCTTTGAAGCTGCATTGAACCTGCAATTTTGACCTTTTTACTCATTGGTCCCTGTTAAAGTCCACTATATGGAGAAAAATCCTGGAATGTTTTCCTCAAAAACCTTAATTTCTTTTCGACTGAAGAAAGAAACACATGAGCATCTTGGATGACATGGGGGTGAATAAATTGTCAGGAAATTTTTATTCTGGAAGTGAGGTTTGTTCACATGATTTAATAATATACTTTACTATATTTCTCTTAGTGTTTCAGAAGGTCAAGTATGGAGTCAAAAGACAATGCAGAAGATACACTGCTGAATGAAAAAAGACTGTAGTGGTTTTCCAACAAGGTTGCAGTAATGAGAGCTGTGGGTCATCTCAGGAATCAATAGGCTATTCAGATAATGCTATCCATTTTAAGTTGCTCTTTCAAGGTCCATAAAACGTGAGAAATCTGTTAATATTCCCATTCATCTCAACATTTTATCAGTCACTGTGTTTTTGTTTTGATTTTGTTTTAAATTATGAAAAACGTCTCAAGTTACTTATGTAACCATGGTTCCCTGAGTAGGGAACGAGACACTGCGTCCTCTAGGGGTCGCTATGGGAAATGCCTCGTCATGACCCGTGTCTGAAGCATACATTGAAAAAACACCAACTCGTTGGCCGGCGACAGCCATGACGTCACTATCGGTGCGACTATAGTATAAATGAGGTCCTGAATCGCGGGAAGCAGACAGCTGCCTCTTTTTCCTCGAAAAGAGAGACAAACGAGAGATTTTTTCCCTGGAAAAAATGCTCGCAGTGCACGCCGATTGCCCCCTTGGAGACATCGCGTGCGTGCTCTTTGCCCAAACAAACAACGCATAGATCGTGTGTGTCATCAGATGTTAAACAACGTCAACACAGATGCACACATCCTTAAATGCTTTGCTAGTGCTCGCCATAATGAGATAAATAGAGATCGCTCTTACCACAGAAATGCACGCTTCAAACAAAACAGTCAATGAAGACGAAGAAGAAAATGATGTGTAGCTCCCGGCACCTATTTATACTATAGTCGCACCGGTAGTGACGCCATGGCTGTCGCCGGCCAACGAGTTGGTGTTTTTTCAATGTATGCTTCAGACACGGGTCACGGCGAGGCGTTCCCCATAGCAACCCCTAGAGGACGCAGTTCGAAGTTCCCATGAAAGGGAACCGATGACCCATTCATCTCAACATTTTATCAGTCACTGTGTGTTTTTGTTTTGTTTTTTGTTTTTGTTTTAAATGATGAAAAACTGATGACCCATTCATCTCAACATTTTATCACTCACTGTGTTTTTGTTTAGTTTAGTTTTTTTGGTTTTGTTTTAAATGTTGAGAAACTGATGACCCATTCATCTCAACATTTTATCAGTCACTGTGTTTTAGTTTAGTTTAGGGTTTTGGCACAAACTCACTGAATACTGGTGGGCTCATGATAATTTTCATAGTCTTAATTTGCTATCAAGCTGAAGCTGAAGTAGTGGCAATCCCAATGGATGTAGTTGTGTCATCAGTTTATCTTCATTTAACAAATCTAATTATTGTTCATATACAGTGGGGCAAAAAAGTATTTAGTCAGCCACCAATTGTGCAAGTTCTCCCACTTAAAAAGATGAGAGAGGCCTGTAATTTTCATCATTGGTATTAAGAAAACATTGACCTCTTTCACATTCTCTCTCTGGTCAAAAATAATTAGCATTGATATCTCTGTCTGACTATAGTTACCTACAGTACCTCTCTTTACAGAGTGCAAGTATGTGTGTGTGTCTAAAACCTTCAAATTCTCTCTTATCAGGCAGCATCTGGAAGTAGGCAGGCTGTCAGCATTGTGTCTACACAAAGATGATGTCTACTCCATCTGGTTTATTTAAGTCAGCATAGATGAATTCACTGCCCTTGATACCACACAGTCCTGTCTGTTGAGTACTTGGTAGAAACTTATGATTTAGTTTCTCGGGAGAAATAAGCATTGCGCTCATTAAATATTGACTTGGTTATCTCTAACACTCACTTTCATTTATTCTGGGTCATCGGATGTGGTATTACAGTCTGGTACTTTGAAAGCAGGTTTAAAACAGTTTTTAGCTTTTGATTTCTATGCCATTAGCATGACAAAACATTGCAAAAAATAAGGATTGCTTCACATAGCTTGGATGAGAATTTGCCTGAATGTGTCTGTTCTTTTGACTTGGTTAAATTATACTGGGGGTAAGCAAAAAAAAAAGAGCTAGGATGGAAATAAGATTATAACATTCTGTGGTAATCCGTGAAGGTAGAGCTGCCACAACAATGCACAGAGCCAGAGGACAGTGCTGACATTTCCCCTGGAAGTGGAGGGGCAGAAGCAAGGCTCTGTTAAGAATAGCTGGCATTCTTTCATTTCAGTTCACTGTGAGAGAAACAGCAGAACACGCACATACACTAAAGTGCAGCCATATTTATTATGTGCATGCAAGTGTTCACCCACACAGAGCCGGTACAGGCTTAAAAACAAATATTCTCTCTTTCCCTAGACTCTGGGAAGTCAGTTTGCCACAATCTTTCTTCTCTGTATATCATTCTCAGATTCAGTGACATTTGCTAATGTCTCAGCCGGGCTTTTTGTAAGCTTTCATTAATCAACTCTGTCCCGCCTGCGGCTCCTGTTCAGATGGAAGGTGGAAGTCCACTTACTGTAGGGTCATTAATAGATTCTGTCAATGAACCTTGAGACAAATTGCTCATTTTTACTTCAGCAAGCATGCCACAGTAACATTCTGGCAGTCTGAATCAGGCTTTTTTTCTCATAAGTATGACACATAAATACATAGAAAGTGCTACTTTTGAATACATAAAAGTTCAGGAGGTGCATGGCCATCTAATACTGTCAATCAAAATGAAAGGGTATTAAAAAGCTGCTTACATCACTCCTGTACCAGTCTACAAATGGCTTTTTTATTCTAGACTTTATTTTCTGCATATTGATTTCTGCTTTTGTTGTTAAAGTTCTAAAAAAGTTAGAATTGGAAAATTGACTTAACTGTATTTCAGTGAGTGGTTGACATAAAACTTGCACAATGTTTTCCAGACACCAGCAACCCCCTGTACACTGGTTTCTGAAGTGTGCTGTTTCACTAATGAACACTCTTGGCAAACTTGCCTGTACTCGCAGTTTATTTCACTGGTAAACAGATGCACAACTATTAATAAACTATTGACATGTCCATGCAGCTTTAGTGAGTTCCGAATTAAAAATGCTAGACATGCACAATGGATTTGCTGTGTGGTGGAACTCTAAACATATGTTGTTTGCTTTTGTCTTGGTTGTTTTGTGTCTCTGTGTAGGTGAGACGATGCGCGTGGCCTCCTCAGAGTTTGCGGATGACCCCTGTTCCTCTGTGAAACGTGGCACCATGGTCCGTGCCGCCCGTGCCCTCCTTTCTGCTGTCACTCGCCTCCTCATCCTGGCTGACATGGCTGACGTCATGAGGCTCCTGGCTCACCTCAAGATCGTATGTTCGTTTCTTATTCAATTCTCACTGGCCATTTTTCCACAGTTGCAGTTCATTTGTGAAATTAATCACAGTTTATTTGTCATTTAATAATAGTATTTTATTTTATTTTATTTGTTTGTTTACCGTGTTTACCTCCCTACTCTCTACTAACCACTTCAAACATCATTACTTCTTAACATTTACACTTTTATATACATTAGTTAACCAAATTTTTGTTGCCATTGAGAGCTGCCTCATGGTGAATTCATCATCACCTTTTATTTCCCTTTTTCGTTTTTTTGAGTGTTCAAAGCTTCGTCGCTGCAACTGGTCTTCACAGCTGGTCACCGTCCACCGGGTCAGAACAAGTCAGACCCGCCTCTCAATTGTTTCGATATCCAAGGAGACCCATTTCAAGGGCACAGGAAGTTATATTTATTATAGTACAAAGAAACTATCTTTATCTCAAGTCCTGCTGTTTATTTGCATAGCGCATTTTGCTGAAGCAAAAACCTCCTGGCATAACTTTGCAACAGACTATTAAAATGCAAAAATAACATTCTCAAATATTCACATCATTCACTTGCTTCTGGTCATCAATTAGGTTCCATATTTTGCATTTATATTTATGGTTTAGATAAGGCTATTTTCAGAGTGGCAGAATTTAGGCTTTTTGCTCTTGTACCTTCATTTTCACACCCATAATCCTTTGCTTCTAGTTGCACTATTCTGTTTTCTTTCAATTTGTATTCCCCACTGGCAACAAAAATAATTCTTCTTCTTTTTTTTAAAGTTTAGGGATTTACAATGCTTTTTTGTTTACCAGCGGCCTTTCTGTTATATAATCACTAAACAAATTTGAAAACTAAGATCTATGAAACTTATTGGTTGCGAAAGGAGAACTTTTAGAGCGTAGGATGAGGCTGAGAAACTTTTAGATGTCCCACAAGGGACAAAGCACCTCCTTGTTCTTCTGCTAGTCTCATTACGGAGAGTGAAAACTGTCAGAATTATACGTGCCCCAGGAGAGCCAATAATAAGCACTACAAACGTTAACTGTCACTCAACCACATCAGTTAAAGTAACCCTAACCCTAACCCTAACAGTTGGATGTTTGTATGTGTGTGCGTGTTGATTTACAGGTGGAAGAAGCTCTAGAAGCCGTCAAGAATGCCACCAATGAGCAGGACTTGGCCAATCGCTTTAAGGAGTTTGGGAAAGAGATGGTCAAACTCAACTATGTTGCTGCTCGCAGACAGCAGGTATTATTAAATATCACAATTTTTATCTATCTATCTTTCTATCTATAATATAAGCAGTAAGGTACAAGAGGCCATGTGTTGTGTAAGTCTTGGCTGAAGGGCGTTAATAGGCACGACGGGAAGTGGAATGCCTGCAACCCCTTCCGCTGTGACTTATTCACAATACAGCACGGCAGCTTGTACCTTACTGCTTTTATAAAATGGTTACCAAACAATCCAAACCAAAAATTTTATTGATGTTACTTTTTTTTTAAATAAATTTATTAAATGCTATCCTTCCACTAAAAAGTTACTGACAGTGACATTAAATGTAAGTAATTAGTTGTAATACATTTAACAATTGACAGCTGTTACACAATAGAAATGTTAAACGACCAACAGTAATATCCAGGGATGTCGTTGGAGTGTGTGTGTGTGTGTGTGTGTGTGTGTGTGTGTATACATATATATCTTGCCGCCATGTGGTCACGTGGTTCATGTATCGCTCAATAGTATCGCCGTCAACCTGTTTGAGTGGGTTAAAGCGGGACAGATAGCAGCAACCACTCTATTTGCCTCAATTTTCGGTAAATATAAACACGGAATGTTGTTACACTGACTATAGAAAAAATAAATTTATTAAATGCTATCCTTCCACTAAAAAGTTACTGACAGTGACAGTAAATGTAAGTAATTAGTTGTAATACATTTAACAATTGACAGCTGTTACACAATAGAAATGTTAAACGACCAACAGTAATATCCAGGGATGTCGTTGGAGTGTGTGTGTGTGTGTGTGTGTGTATACATATATATCTTGCCGCCATGTGGTCACGTGGTTCATGTATCGCTCAATAGTATCGCCGTCAACCTGTTTGAGTGGGTTAAAGCGGGACAGATAGCAGCAACCACTCTATTTGCCTCAATTTTCGGTAAATATAAACACGGAATGTTGTTACACTGACTATAGAAGCATTAATAATGTTTTTCTTTGTTTCACTTTGGAGGTAAGGCGGATACATTTACATTACTCATGCATTATGCATTATTTTTCTCGTTCTACTGTGGCCATATTTACTCATCCTAATGTTATATTACGTGGCTCACTAAGTATGCACAATAAATTGATATCAATAAATGCCATCAACTGCTCAATATAAACAAAAAAAAGTTTTGTCAGTAATAAAAATGCTACATACTGTATACAAGACAACCAATTGCACTCAATTAAACATTTTATTATATTTCCAGGGAGAGGCTAAATACATTTTTCATTGAATAGGCAGTCTTAATAGAAACTCATTCAGGGTTTAATAATTTGTTTAGCTTTTATATTTTTATGTACACAAATGACTACAATTGATTTGAGGTAAATGTAAGCCATCTGGCTAGGTAGCTAGTTAGTTTTTGCCTATGTTATCTAACTACTATTAGAATTGAACTAGCTATTATATAACAATAAAATGGTCAATGGTCAAATGCACACACAGTTATTTTCAAATTGCCCTGCGTGCAGACTGTTCACATAAAACACAGATGGTTATGTTTTAAATTAATACAAACATTAGCAAGAAAATCGGATGTGTATGAGTATATTAGATCTGTGCATTAGGTCTTAAAGTGACAGGTCTGAAACAGATATCTGTGTGCCAGGAGCTGAAGGACCCTCAATGCAGGGACGAGATGGCGGCAGCTCGAGGGGCTCTTAAGAAGAACGCCACTATGCTCTATACTGCCTCCCAGGCCTTCCTGCGCCACCCCGACGTGGCTGCTACACGTGCCAACCGTGACTATGTCTTCAAACAGGTCCAAGAGGCCATTGGGGGCATCTCCAGCTCTGCTCAGGCCACTTCACCCACCGACGAGAAGCACGGGCACGCTGGCATCGGCGAGCTGGCTGCCGCTCTCAATGAGTTTGATGTGAGTACACTCGGTTCAAATATTATTTATTGCAGCATATTAGGTATGCAGTGGCATCATCTGTAAAGTGATGCAATTTGTTCATCGTTTTTCAATGTTTCAGACTTTCTCCATTTGAAATTTGGTGTGTCTACTTTGATGTAAGCTGTTTCTAAATCGTTGTAGTCCCTGTAACGTGTCAACACCGTGGCTGTTTGGTGCTTTGGAACCAAGTCCTGCCCCAAACTCACAACACTGGCAAAACAAAAAACACAACTAAACAAATGTAGATGCAGAACACATATTTAAAATGTATACTTCCAAGCACCATACTCTGTAAATGCAACATTTTGAAAGTAACCATATTGTACCAATATTGTTGTGTAATATAACAGAATCAGTAGGTCCCTCACTCCACCTCGTATCCTTGTCCTTGTCTGTTATATGCACTACTTTCTTTATATGCTCTATTTTGTTTGCCCTTTAAAACAAGTAGTCTTTCTAAAGGCAATCCAGCAAAAACATTAATGGAAAACCATCTCACTTCCTGTGGGAGGCGATATTTGGAATATTAGGCTGCCATCTAGTGGTTATGAAGATGATCATAAGTACTACTGTTTACAAATGTTACAACCATTTTTGAAATAATGTAGTAAGTAATGCTGTTTGTTTTCAAACTCCTTATAATGTTTGGAATATTATTTGTCTGCCCTCTGTTTCTCTTCACCAAGAATTTTTTTCAAAATTATATGTTTAAATAGTGATTGACAACAGGTGCTGGACATTTCAGGAGAATATTTGACATACTAAATGGTCAAAAGTATGTATGCAAATGGTGTCAAATCTATTTGTACGCTCAGATGAGATAAAGACTCATAGTGTTAGTAGTTTAGAATAAACGGTTTTGCTGTTTATGTTGCCTCGAGGCAATGCTGTGCCACAATGGAAAGATAGTGGTGGGACGATTGATACAGAAGCTCCGATCATGCTCTGACGCAGTTTTCAAAGCACTATTGTATCACACACTGTGCCGAAGCTTGTATCGAAATGACAATACCACGTGATTGATGACGTTTGAAGCTTCGAACGTCATGCAGTATCGGAAGGTCGGGACAGCTGGTTTGAAAAAAATCGCATGACTCTTGTGTTTGACTTTACATTGACTTGGTTGTGTGTGTGTGTGTGTGTGTGTGTGTGTGTGTGTACACTTATTTGGGATTCAGTAGAATAGTTTAGAATAACCTCAACACCAGACAGAAACTGAATGCACGTCACACCTCTATTGCATTTTATCATGTTCTATAGCTGGGGTCTCAGAGACCCCGAACAGCTCACCCAAAATATTTTTGCTACTACTCACGTCAATTATTAATTATAATCACACACTTGTATATTTTATATTATTGATCAATATGTAAATCAGTTGACCGGACTACGCATGACAAGATTAAAAACTTTTTCAAACCATCCTCTGGGTTAAGGCTAGATGGCATACAGCAAAATCTACTGGGCATGCGCACATCAGCGAAATTTTTCTCACACTGTGTACAACAATAATTACTATTTTGGCATTATTGTAAGGGGTATGTTTAGGGTTGGGGTAGGTGTAGACGTTAATAAAACACAATCTAATAGGTAGAAAATTCAATTTATTGTTAGCTTCCGGTTTTTGCTGTATCCCTTCTAGCCACAGCCCATCCTCTGCTCCGCGATGTTTTGTTAGATTTGGTGGAGAAACCAAGTCTGGTTGTCGCTAATGTGCACTGTGTTAAAAGCTTCGAGTAATGAACCGTTTTTCGGCACAGTTTCATGAAAGCCTCAAACGGTTCAGAAAGCCTTGGTTTCCCATCGCTATGGAAATACATTCATCAAGAGAGGCTGTAATTAAAAACAAAACTAAAAAACAACGGAAGTTCCATTTCACTTTAGCACAATGGTGCTTCTAGACAGCAAAGACTAAAGCAGGTCCTCATGTAATATAAAGATGTTTATTCAATACAAAATATGAATGTGATTTTTTTTTTCTGAGTGCAGTTCTCCAGAGTGCACATCACCTGGTGTACCACTAGGACAAGAAACCGTAAACATTTTAACAATTTTATTTTCCACTTTGTACTTGCAAAGTTGAGAGAATGGGTTTATTGCAAAATTATTAGCATTTCAATTATTTGCACTAATGTGAATTAGGTATTTGAGAACATAGTTGCTTTTTCATTCTAAAAACTCTTTTTCTGGGTTGTCTGCATTATCTGTATATCAGTGACACCCAGTGGCTGTTTTTGGGTCACTGTTGTTTTAGTATTATTTTATGTTATATTATATTATAGCATTTAATAATATTTTGATTTAGCTTTTTTATATTTTTGTTTAAATTTTAATTTTAGTGTAAGTTTTAGTAATTTTATTTGCTTTTATGTTATTATTATTATTATTATAATTTTAATATTTCTAATCATCATTTATTTTTAAGTTGTAGTAATTTTAGTGGTTTAACATCTTTTATTTAGTTGTCAATGCAACATTTCTAATTCGTTTTTTTAAGTTGAAGTTTTCCATCTAATTTTAAGAATTTATTTTATTGTATTCAGATTTATTTTAATTAAGATACATATATATTTTTTTGTTAATGTAGAAAATTTAACAGACAACAATATATGTAGGTAAAACACCAAGCCTGATATTATTATAATTTGTCAACACCCGCTAAATATAGATGATTATAACTATAAGATAAAACTTAAGCCTAAATTAACTTAAGTAATAACCTATGTTCTAAAATAATTTCTCCTATTCTATTACATTATGATGTAGTAGCCTATAGTATATACTGCTATACTGTGGCTCTGTCTAAACACTGCTCTGTATATATATAAGTAGTCACATAATGTCTAAAATGCACACTTTTAATAACACAATTTTTTTTTCGTACATTTTCACAATTTTTTCTCCATCTCACCATTCCTTCCCTTCACTCAGTATACTTTGCTTTTTTGAGACTGCTGTTTATTGGTAGTCAGTGTAAATTTAGTTTTTCTCACACCTGCTGGATGGCATTAGACTGTGTTTGTGAGTGATGCATTTGGTTTCTAGAAGAGGAATCACAGCTGGAGGTGCGAGATGGGTGTGAAGTGTAGAGACATCCCGCTAATGAATCTCTGTCTCCCAGACCTCCTGCATTTCTCATGAAGCTCAGACACACTGTTCAGCCAACATTCACACTCTTATTTATCAGAGTGAATATGCATGTGGATAGACATATCCTGACAGAAATAATACATCTGTTTGAAAATTCTGTGTGAAAATTTGTGTCATCTGCTGGAGATTGGTCTGCTTTGATATTCAGTCTGACCTGTTTTGAAGTAAGGTGTGTGTGTGTGTCTGTGTGAAGGGTCAGGTTTTGCCTGTGTTATTGCACGCTGCAATCTGTGACACGCTGTGGAATGCAAAAAACCTGTAAAGAACTACTGTATGCCTGATATTTCATGTTTGCATGATGGTGACAGGCTGGAAGGTGCTGGTATTTTCTTTGCAGCTTTTACAAAACATTTACTGTTAATAGTAGCCCACTACTGGTGTCATAGTCATTTTCATTATGACCTATGAAATACTTTTTATATTTTATATCCATTCTGAAGATATAGGATATGTTTAAGACAACCCTCGTGAAAAATATACTAAAATCAATTTGAAATACATTTATTTCATGCTATGTAGGGCTGCACGATTATGACAAAAATCATAATTGTCGATTATTCCCTTCAAATTGTAATTGCGATTATTAATTACGATTATCACAATTTACATTGAATGATGTTTATACCATTGTTTGATGCAACTGCATGCCATATTTTTATATGAAAATAAGCTGAAAACACTCTAGCTGAAAAACCTTTAGTGCTTTTCTATAGTATTAAGCCTTAAATGTTAACTATACATCGGATTGGTTTCTTCTTTAAATTATTAAAAAGTAAAAATATGAATGGTATTATAATGTTATACTAAAACTAAAATTTAAATAATGGGAAAAACCCTTAAGATAACATGTAGAAAGAAAATAAAAACGCATCTTAAGCACGCAGAATAACATAAGTGGACTTTGAACGGTTAATTGCTGCTTTGAACGATTACGTAATTGTGGCATCCATAATTGTAATCGCGATTAGAAATTTGAT
>NW_015505196.1:5338843-5364965 GCF_001515645.1 Sinocyclocheilus grahami | reverse complement strand
ACACAGTCATGGCCAAAAGTTTTGGCAGAGACATACATTTTGTGTTTTGCAAAGTTTGCTGCTTCAGTATTTGTAGTTTATTTTTCCACGTTTCTATGGTATACTGAAAAACTGTGATACGCATATTTGGTAAAAAAAAATCTATATTTACAGTGTTGACCCTTGTTCTTCATAACCTCTGCAGTTCACTCTGGCATGCTGGATATTAGCTTCTGGGCCAAATCCTGACTGAAGGCGATCCATTCTTGCCTTATTAGTTCTTGGAGTTGATCACGATTTGTGTGCTTCTGCTTGTGCACTCACCTTTTGAGGACTGAGCATAGGTTCTCTATGGGATTGAGATCCGGGGAGTTGCCTGGCCACGGATCCAAAATTTAAATGTAATGATCTTCGAGCAACTTCTTTATCACTCTTGCTTTGTGACATGGTGCTCCTTCATGCTGGAAAATGCATCGGAGTTGATCACGATTTGTGTGCTTCTGCTTGTGCACTCACCTTTTGAGGACTGACCACATGTTCCCTATGGGACTGAGATCCGGGGAGTTGCCTGGCCACGGATCCAAAATTTAAATGTAATGATCTTCGAGCAACTTCTTTATCACTCTTGCTTTGTGACATGGTGCTGCTTCATGCTGGAAAATGCACGGATCACCACCAAATCGCTCATGGATCGTTGGAAGAAGTCGCTCTTGCAGGACGTTTTGATACCATTCTTTTTTCATGGCAGTGTTTTTGGGCAGAATTATGAGAGAGTCCACTCCCTTGGTTGAAAAGCAACCCTACACATGGATGGTCTCAGGATGCTTCACTGTTGGCACAACACAGGACTCATGGTAGCGTTCAACTTCTTCTCCGAACAAACGATTTTCCAGATGTCCCAAACAGTCGGAAGGGAGTTTCATCAGATAAAATAACTTTGCACCAGTCTTCTGCCGTCCAATCCTTGTACTTCTTGAAGATTTTCAGTCTGTCCTTGAGGTTTTTCTTGGAGAGAAGTGGCTTCTTTGCTGCCCTTCTTGACACCAGGCCGTTGTCCAAAAGTCTTGGCCTCACTGTGCGTGCAGATGCTCTCACACCAACCTGCTGCCGTTCCTGAGCAAGCTCTGCACTGCTGGTGACATGATTCCGTAGCTGACTCCACAGGAGGAGACAGTCCTGAAGACGCCTTCACTGCAGTCGAACCTCTCTCCTTGAAGTTCTTGATTCTCCGGTAAATGGTTCTTTCAGGTGCAATATTCTTTGTAGCAATTTCCTTGCATGTGAGGCCATTTTGATGCAAAGTGATGATGGCTGCACGTGTTTCTTTGGAGGTAACCATTGCTAACAAGAACACACTGATTGGAAGTGCCTCTTCCCTCCTTTTATAGCAATCAGTCTGCTCTTACAATCTAATTAGTATGATAGTGATTTTACCTGACTACTACTCATTCACACTTTCACATGTGCTGCTGATATGATTAGTCAATTAATGTTAGCTGGTCATTTTTGTGTCAGGATCAAAAAACAGTGAAATTAGTTTTTTTTGTGAAAAGTAAATTTTTTGGCCAATTAAGCTTTTAGCAGTTATTTAAAATGCATCTGATCACTCTACACAATAATCTAGAAACAATGTGAATGAACACCACAACAGCTTAAGCAGCAAACTTTGCAAAACACAAAATGTATGTCACTGTCAAAACTTTTGGCCATGAGTGTATACTTCAAATGCATTTCCATATTTATGTACTTAATAAAAAATACCCCGGGATTGTACTTTTAGTATACTAAACTGCTATACTTAAAGTCTGCTAAACTGGAAGAACTAATTTTGTACTTAATACACTTGTACTTGTGCGGAAGTAGTGCTGAAGTCCAACTAAAGATATACTGAAGTATATCTGATTGTGTTAAAGTGCAACTACTGTAACCTTTAATTATACCTTTAATTATCCTGTATTTGAAGACCAATATTATTCAAAGATCATACAATCCTCATCAATAGTGACATTAAAACACATTTTAGGCTTAATATTAACAAATGTGCATTGTGTACCAGTGATACTCCAAGTAAGGTTCAATTACAATTTTTATATCAGCAAGTCTCGAGCGATAGGCTATGTCAGTAAATATGTTCATATTTTAAATATATTACTAATTTGTACAATATTTGCCTTTATGTTTAATACCATATGACCCAGGCCTATTATAAATATTTTATATATTATTAAAATTAAAAGTCACCTTCCTGTGTCATTGCACATAACTGAGTTTACTGGTGTTACAAGGTCATAACATGCTCAATTCTGTATTGCTTTGTACAGTAAATGTTAGTAAATGTAATTTAGTTAATTTTGTCACTCCAGTTGCAAGTTTTAAGTCTTGTGGCTATAATTTCTAAGCAGTTTTTTTTTTAAATAACATTTATCCCATTGCAATGCCTTGTCCGATAGTCTTCCCTTGTAAATGTCTTCCTGTTAACATGATTTTCATTTATTTTAACAAACTGGGGGATGATTCCAAATTACTTTCTGTGGTGATTGACGGCACCTCACAGATGCTGTCGATAGAGCTTAACTGGTATTGAACCCAGGACACTGCGATATATTATTAAAATTAAAAGTCACCTTCCTGTGTCATTGGACATAACTGAGTTTACTGGTGTTACAAGGTCATAACATGCTAAATTCTGTATTGCTTTGTACAGTAAATGTTAGTAAATGTAATTTAGTTAATTTTGTCACTCCAGTTGCAAGTTTTAAGTCTTGTGGCTATAATTTCTAAACAGTTTTTTTTTAATAACATTTATCCCATTGCAATGCCTTGTCCGATAGTCTTCCCTTGTAAATGTCTTCCTGTTAACATGATTTTCATTTATTTTAACAAACTGGGGGATGATTCCAAATTACTTTCTGTGGTGATTGACGGCACCTCACAGATGCTGTCGATAGAGCTTAACTGGTATTGAACCCAGGACACTGCTTTAAAATCTTACAGGAAAGACAAAACGGCCGAGCAAATTGAAGATAAAGAACGTGTAATCCTTGTTTGTTGATCCAAAGCTCAAAATACTTTGGTCTTATTGGGTTTCTAAACAGAGTGTTACAAAATTTGACTTGGAATTGACCAGAGAGCAAGTTGGCAATTTTTTGCAGTTCATGCAGCATTTATAGCTTCTGTGGAAATGACTTGCGGCACTATTGGGATGTTTATCAAATCTGTCGTGAGGAAGTTTACAGGTCTGAGGGGTAAAGAGAGACATTAGCTCTGTGCCAAAACCTAGTAATTTAAGGCATTATAAATGTATTCTCCAGTGAAGGCAATCCCTGGGGATTACCTATTACATAATTGTAATTATGGTTATAAATAAATGTTTATTATAAATTACTGTTTGAAAGTTTGAGGTTGGTAAGATTTTTTTCAATAATTTTGAAAGATGTCTCTTATGCTCACCATGGCTGCATTCATTTGACAAACAAATAAATAAAATAAACCCTGTTTTCTATTTTAATTTAAAAATGTAATTTATGTTTTTAATGGTAATGCTGAATTTTCAGCAGCCATTACTCCAGTCTGCAGTGATCCTTCAGAGACCATTTCAATATGCTATTTTAATTTCATATATTATATTATATTATATTATATTTTAATACTGAGAACTATCAATGAAGATACTTATTCGAGCATCGTGTAGTTAGCTTTGCAACATGATAACGTCAGGCATTTATTCAATGTGAGCCCTGCGAACTTACTCTCTTACAAACACAATCAAACCCATAGCAGCCTGCTCAGTGAACAATAGGGCTTTACATCATTTTGATGATAGACAAACATTGAGCATTACATTATCGCAGCAGCCTTTGTAGTGTAGCATCCACACACACACACACACACTCAGGTTTGTTTTTATGGTTTATGGGGACTCTCCATAGGCGTAATGTTTTTTTTTACTGTACAAACCGTATTTTCTATTGCCCTACACCAACCCTACCCCTAAACCTACCCCTCACAGGAAACTTTCTGCATTTTTAGATTTTCAAAAAAACGAATTCTGAATTATTTATAAGCCTTTTGAATTACGGGGACACTGAAAATGTCCTCATAAATCACCTTCTCGTTGTAATACCTATGTCATACCCATGTTATTATACAAATTTGTGTCCTCATAAACCACATAAACATGCGCACACACACACACACACACACATCCATTCGTGCCTGTTGTTTTCCTCAGTATTCCTTGCTCAGTTTTGACCTGCAGGATGTTGTCTCTGAGCAAATTGTACAGAGCATCAAAGAAACTGTCTATCCCCCGTACAGCCATTTGTTTACCAGCGTGCTTCAGTCTTAAAAACAAATCAGTGTCTTGAGCATGTAGGTTTCTCTCCATTAAAGAGCCTGTTTTGTTTTCTCATTAGTGCAGAAGAGAGAAGATGGACTGGAGTTTCGATTGCAATTGGTGCTGCTGCTATTATTGTTTGCTATTACAATGATTGCATATGCAGTAATTTTTGCTTCAAAGTATACTATGATGTCATGTTGTCATGCTGAGGATTATTATAATGTGTTTATTAGAGTGTTCACTGGTTTTATGGAGTGACGCAGTTGTTTCTGGCCACACACACCATTGGTCAGACTGTGCAGATCACACAGTAAACAGTAGGGGGCAGTGTTGCACCACACCAGAAATCCCTCTCAGTCTGAACAAGTGTGATTCATGTTGCTTCTTTCACGGTGTCTTTGGTTTGGTAGTCACAGACCAGACTTGCTCAAGTCTTTCATTGCACTCTATGCTCTGTATTGATACTGTATCTCAGTGAGGATTGGTATTGGTTGAGTGTGTGGTGACCTTCTCAGTGACCATCTTATCTAGTCAGAGGAGCCCACTGTGAAAATAGCCATCATCAGCACTCCTGTGTTCTGCAGTATTGTCTAATATTCTTCATCCCTTCCTTTGTTACTTTGTTCCCTTAACCATAGTTTCCTCCCTCTTTTCCTTCCTTACTTCTTTTGTTCCTTTCTTTCCTTCATTCCTTCTTGCTCTCTCCCTTTTGATTCTGTCCTTCCTTCCTTCCTCCCTTCCTCCTCATTTCATTCCAATTTCATTCCCTCTTTTATTTCCTTCTGTCTTTTCCTTCCTTTTTCTATTTCATTTCTTCCCTTCTTCATTTGTTTCATTATTCCTTATTTCTATCCTCCAGTTCTTCCCTCCTCCCTTCATTCATTGTTTTCTTTCTTTCCTCTTCATTTCTTTGTGCCTTCTTTCTTCACTTCTTTATTTATGTTTTTCTATGAGGAGCCCACTGTGAAAATAGCCATCATCAGCACTCCTGTGTTCTGCAGTAGTGTCTAATATTCTTCATCCCTTCCTTTGTTACTTTGTTCCCTTAACCATAGTTTCCTCCCTCTTTTCCTTCCTTACTTCTTTTGTTCCTTTCTTTCCTTCATTCCTTCTTGCTCTATCCCTTTTGATTCTGTCCTTCCTTCCTTCCTTCCTCCCTTCCTCCTCATTTCATTCCAATTTCATTCCCTCTTTTATTTCCTTCTGTCTTTTCCTTCCTTTTTCTATTTCATTTCTTCCCTTCTTCATTTGTTTCATTATTCCTTATTTCTATCCTCCAGTTCTTCCCTCCTCCCTTCATTCATTGTTTTCTTTCTTTCCTCTTCATTTCTTTGTGCCTTCTTTCTTCACTTCTTTATTTATGTTTTTCTATCCCCAGTTCGTCCTTCTTTAGCTTCCTCCATTCTTTCCTTGTTCTCTTTCTTTCCTCCTTCCTTTTTCATTAGCTTGCTTTATTTATTTTTCTTTCTTTCTTATTTTTTTTCACATTTACATTTAGTCATTTAGCAGATGCTTTTATCCAAAGTGACTTACAAATGAGGACAATGGAAGCAATCAAAATCAACAAAAGAGCAATGATATGCAAGTGCTAAAACAAGTCTCAGTTAGCCTAACACAGTACACGTAGCAACATTTAAAAAAAATATATATAATAAAACAAAACAGATAGAATAGAAAAAGAATAGAGCAAGCTTGTTAGAGGCCATTTTTGCTTTTTGTTAATTCTATAATAAATAAAAATAAAACAAATAGATAGAATACAAAAATAATTGAGAAGCTAGTGTTTGTTAGTTTTTTTTAAGAAAAAATTTATTTAAAAATATATATAATTGCAAATTATAATATATAATCCTAATTTTAATATATTTAATAGATTCTTTCTTCCCCTATTATTCTGTGCTTCTTTTCTTCTTCCCCCTTACTTCGTTGTTTCCTTCCCTCATTTAATTTTTTTAATTACTTCATTCTTTTATTTACTTTCTACGTTTATTTCTGCCTTCCCTATAGTGAAAAATAAATATATTTAAATGTATTTGAAATACATTTATTTAATGCTAAGTATACTACAAGTACATTTCCATATTTATGTACTTAATAAAATAGGCTGCAGTTGTAATTTTAGTATACTAAACTGATATACTTAAAGTCTGCTAAATTGGAACAACTAATTTTGTACCCGTCCTTCTTTAGCTTCCTCCATTCTTTCCTTGTTTTCTTTCTTTCCTCCTTCCTTTTTCATTAGCTTGCTTTATTTATTTTTCTTTCTTTCTTAATTTTTTTTACATTTACATTTAGTCATTTAGCAGATGCTTTTATCCAAAGTGACTTACAAATGAGGACAATGGAAGCAATCAAAATCAACAAAAGAGCAATGATATGCAAGTGCTAAAACAAGTCTCAGTTAGCCTAACACAGTACACGTAGCAACATTTAAAAAAAATATATATAATAAAACAAAACAGATAGAATAGAAAAAGAATAGAGCAAGCTTGTTAGAGGCCATTTTTGCTTTTTGTTAATTCTATAATAAATAAAAATAAAACAAATAGATAGAATACAAAAATAATTGAGAAGCTAGTGTTTGTTAGTTTTTTTTAAGAAAAAATTTATTTAAAAATATATATAATTGCAAATTATAATATATAATCCTAATTTTAATATATTTAATAGATTCTTTCTTCCCCTATTATTCTGTGCTTCTTTTCTTCTTCCCCCTTACTTCGTTGTTTCCTTCCCTCATTTAATTTTTTTAATTACTTCATTCTTTTATTTACTTTCTACGTTTATTTCTGCCTTCCCTATAGTGAAAAATAAATATATTTAAATGTATTTGAAATACATTTATTTAATGCTAAGTATACTACAAGTACATTTCCATATTTATGTACTTAATAAAATAGGCTGCAGTTGTACTTTTAGTATACTAAACTGATATACTTAAAGTCTGCTAAATTGGAACAACTAATTTTGTACTTAATGCACTTTAATTGCGCGGAGGTGGTGCAGAAGTCCAATAAAAGATTAGTATATTTCATTGCGCTAAAGTGGAACTATTGTAAATGTACTTCAGGTAAAGTTTAATTATTTTGCATTTAAAGACTATTATTATTATTCATCATACAATCGAATTATTCATCATACAATTGTAAATCATACAATCCTCATCAAAAAGTGACATTAAAGACATTTTAGACTTAATATTAAGAAATGCGCATTGTGCACAAGTAATACACCAAATAAAATGTAATTATAATTTTTTTTAAATCAGTAAGTCTCGAGTTATCTGTCAGTAAATATGTTAATAGATTTGAACTATACTTAGTATGAAATAAATGTATTTTAAATATATTACTTTATTTATTACTAGGGTTCCTTCCTTCCCTCCTTTATTTTCTTTCTGTTCTTCACTTCCCTATTTCTTTCAATTCTTGTTTTCTTTCTTTCCTTCGTCATTCCTCCTATATTCTTTCCTTTATTCATTTTGCATCCCTCCCTCCTTGTGTTTCTTTTGCTTCCTTGCTCTCTGCCTTCTTTTTTTTTTTCTTTGCTGTTTTGAAAATTCCCCGCTCATACCTGCCCACAATCATTTCAGGTTGCTGATGGAAGTGTTCTGGGAAAAGACCCCCCTCTGGCTTACACACACACACACACACAAACGCAGTGTCTGTAACAAAGAAGTTGTCATCTTTTATTATTTTTACAATGTGTCTTTGCCCCTCTGGATTTTAGAATAGAGATTAGGTGTAGTTATTATGTGTACACACGTGTGTGTGTGGGTGTGTGTGTGGTGTTGTCAGTTCATGACCTTTCCTTGTAGTTTTATATAAGTGGTTATTGTAGCTCAAGGCTTCCAGGAAATAATCTCTTTGTCAGAGTTGTCTCATTTCATGACCCATTCACATCTTCTACTGTGTCACTTCCTGTGTAAAATAATGGGAAATCCAAAATGGAGAGAACCCATGCTATTAGATTAATCTGTAGTACAAAAGTACCTGTCAAATTAGCACTCACACCTGACAGACCACCAATGGGGCACGTCAGATGAGCTTCCTGTGCTCCTTAAATCCTCTTATGTCAGCACAGTGACATGGAATAAATAATCGTTATATAAAGGCCAGTACACACGTGTGTGTGTGTGTGTGTGTGTGTGTGTGTGTGAGAGAGAGTGTGTGTGTGTGTGTGTGTGTCTTGACCTCATTAATTTCTCCATCATCAGGAAACTTGTTGTAGATGTTCATGTCAACCTATACTACTCTCTCTCTCTCACACACACACACACACACACACACGCACACGCACACACACACACACACACACACACCTGTTACAGTGTTTAATGGATATTGGCTAATGAGAGCAATGGTCTGGTTGAAGTAAAGTAATTTACATGTTAAAATTGTAAACAAATTAAAAATTTAAATGAGAAATAAGTAAATATGTTTGGTTCCCGGCTCATAAAAGTCATCAGAGGAATGCTAGAAGAATTGCTGAAAAATTTGGAAATAATGACAAAAAAAAAAGTACTGTACAAAAAAAGAAAAATCATACATGGTCAGTTGGAGGCTGTAGTTTTCATGTTTAAACATGCTCATGCTAGTGTAAACCCCAGTGTCATGCACACATGCACACATGCAGGTATGCACACATAAACATGTGCACAGGGAGCAGGGAAGGCTAATATATGGATATGCATTCATTGCATTTCTTTCTCTCTTTTTGGATCTTGAGAGCGGATTTACAATGATTTAGGATTACTAGGGAGCATTGTTATGGTTTATATTGATCATAGCTTCATTGCATATTGTAGTCATCTGGAGTCAGAAATGGATGGAGGATATGCATACAAACACCCACACAACAAAATCCCACTTTTTGATCTCTAAAAGTTTCAAATGTATGCCTGTTTTGGGCCTGAGTGTGTAGACTTTAGGATTAGAGTGGATTAAAGAGACACAGCAGTGGGTTTACTAGTGCATGCCTAGTTCCTCAGACCTGGGCTTTTAGTCCTCTTATTCCTGCAGAGGAGCCAAACCCTTTCACAGAAGTTACCCAAAATCAATATCTGTCTCTCTTTCTGTATTGAACATATTTAGTTATTTATAGGCCAAAGACCAAAACCCCTTAATCTCGGCTACAGTATGGTTATCTGAATAACAAACATTAGAGTTGCACTGATGTTGAGTCTAGTAGTTTTATTTTTTTTCTGTAGTTGACTATACAGACTGTTTATTTATTATTAAAACATCTCAGCGTCACATGACATGCCCAAATACATGCAACAGTTTTTCTTATTTAAATAATAAACCAAAAAAAAAAAAAAGTTGTTGTGTGATGTTGGGGTGAGAAATTTACTTAGTTCAAGATATATTCTCTGAAAACAATTCTTATGCTACTTTGATTCCGACATATATTTGTTTTGTTTTTGAGCATATTTGCAGAAAAGAAAGAGCAAGAGTGTTCTCAAACCTTCAAGCTGTATTCGGATAGTCTGACTGCTAGTTTCCCTGAACCATGGCATTTATTAGTTCCCCTGAAACCAATGTCAGGTTTAGCAGCCCTAACTGTCATATTAAATCAAAATAAACTGTAGGGCCTTATGAAATCCGTTTTATTTATTTACCAACCATCCCCCCCCCCAAATTCTGTTTTGGATTGGATACCACTATATTCTTAAGGCCTTCATGTGATACTGTGCTAGTCAGTGCACCTTTTGGGTTGGCTTTCACAGCTTTCCCTTCACACTGCTTTGCCTTGAAGTCAAGGTCATTTGTTCAAGGATTACAGGAAGCCAGTGTACCCACTCGTATGTTTCTGGAACAGCCATTGAGCTGAGACCAGTATGACTGCGGAGCCTAGGCCAACGCTAAACCTTCCTGAACCGAGTGAGGAGAAGAGATTGGACAGGGATATTGAGCTGACTGCTTGGTTCTTGCCAAATGCAAATGCAGCTTCTTTTCCTGGCAGCGTGTCCAAGGCTTCTTTGTGAAAGTTTCCCATGTCTCTTCACCAACCCAGGTAAAGAAACTTTGTTCGGGAATATGTGTGCAGCCCCCCGGGATGCTAGACAAAACCTGGAAAAGAGATTACCAGCACCACAGCCCAATTTTATCTCCTTTTTTGCAAAGCTTCTTTTTTTTAAACCACTACTGTAATGCAAAATATCACGCACCCTGCGGTCACAACGGAAATCTACAAACCTCCTTTTTTACTCAAAATGTTTGTTGTAGAATATTTAACAGAAAGATAGTGAAGCCAAAGCCTTTTTTGAAGTCTGTGTTGTATGTCATCAGAGCTGATTTACATTTTTTAGATGGTTGTCTTTTTGGTAACCGAGGGAACGTATTATTGCATATCTAGTATATATGTCATTGACTACACTTCTCAAGTGTTATATATGGCATGTCAGCTTATCGTGTAACGTAACATGAAATTACCTCATCTGCTCTTGAATGATTTCAGTCATATAAATCACACTTCCGTGGCCTTCCATATCTCTTTTCGGATAGAATATCAATCATGTTTATTGAGGTATGCCCAGCATATTGATTGCTATTGATTGCTTTGGCACGTTTCATCTGAATGCATGTTTGATATAAGTTCAGGCCATCAGTAAGTTCTGTCCCTGAATGAAGATGTTCTCGAAGACTTGTGGGACTGAACATTCCAACACTCTTGTTGGCAGTGAAGGTGTGAGACCAATATCCTCCCAGACTATATCTGTCGACCTGCCTATCTGTCTGGCTGTGTCAAGGTGACACATTTTAACATGTAAGTTGTGTGTGTGTGTGTGTGTGTGTGTGTGTGTGTCTGAATATGGGCATTGTCTTTGGGCTAACACTAGTTTTATTGCTTTTCCTTCACAATGTCAGCGAGCAAGGCCACGTCATCAAGTTGTCATTCCTCAAGCAACACTCATCTCGTGAGTTCACAAACAACACATCCTTCTTTTCCACATTGCTCACCTCACCTCAACTCACCTCAATACACAGAGGAACCCATGTTGGTTGTTGTTCTCCTTTCTTCTGATGTCACATATTTTATTTGGCCTAATAGACATTGTGACCAGTGGGGGCGGGGCCGAGAGCCGTGGGAACGGAGCGAGGCCGGTGGAGTAATTGATAATGAGTGATAATGAGGTGAGTGGTGCAGGTGTCACTCATTATCAATTACTCCACCGGCCTCGCTCCGTTCCCACGGCTCTCGGCCCCGCCCCCACTCGTCACAGACATTTTTAACATCATTTTACTGTAAGAATCCCCAGGCGTTCAGTGCAAGGTTGGCCAAAATTCAGAATCTGTGTATCGTTCCATCACTCTAGTGTTCTATCTATTGTTCTATCATTTAAAGACTTAAAACTTCAGGTAATTTACACTTTTTTTTCCTTCAGAAACTTTCAAACAAGGCGCTGTCTAGCTAATATTGACAGATTGTTTTTATAGTTTAAAAGTACAGTGTTTTTTTTTTTCATTTGGTTTTGATTTTTTTTAAGCATGTGATATTGTATTTTCTCTTTTTAAATCCTAAAACATTCTTTCCAAGATTTTAAACGTTCTATTTTCAGTGTGGTCTTGGACTTCTGGACACCCCTGTGTTTGCGTATTTCATTCAGGTTGCACTTGGCATTTAGCATTATGTTCACATAATAGTATTGCTGGCACTTTGCTAATCCCTCGGTGGACTGGTGTATTATCTAAACAAGTCTATTAAAGCTCTGCTGTGGGTGTTAGCATTTTGTTGTTACTGGCTGTTCTCTCGGGGGTCTCTGCCATAGGCTTCACTCACTAAACGCATCTTGGCTCCATTTCTGAGAATTTTGCAGACTGTTGTTGCCCCAACAGTTTAATTAGAATTTATGGAAATAATCTAGGCAACTGCCAAGACGATTGGCAGTCAATGTTCCTCAGATGTGTTTTTTCCAAACACGAAGGTGAACTTGAGGGTTAGCATGAAAACGCCGTTTCGAGAGATCTTGCTCTCTGGGCTTATGTGTGTTTCCAAGTCTAGGGTTGAGGGGGCGTAAAACTTTCCAGAGTAGGTGACCTCTTCACTTTATCTGGAGGACAGAACGTTCTCCTGACCTCAGTGGCTTTGATATTGTGAATACACTCACAGGCTAGACTAGCACTTAGCTACAAATGTGATTTTTATGAAAGCTAGTGCTTTTATTGCAAAAATATTCCCTTTCTCTCTCTCTCCTTCTCTCCAGCCCCCACCGGGGTCTATCAGTATATGGCAGAAGTCCACATGCTGCTTTTTTATAGATGTTACATTATTAGAGGCCACGTCTATCAGCAGCCCAGCCGAGAGATGAGTGCCGGTGTGTGATCCAGAGATCTGCTGTGTTTGACTGGCTCGCTCTCTCTTTCCCCTCAGGCCTTGTGCTGCAGGATCAAAGTCAATATTTAACAGAGAACAGGCTAATGTGGCTCAATACCTTCTAACTGTGGCGTGCGTCCTTGAGATCAAACCAGGACTACGGGACTACTGGTGAACACTTTGAAAGCTTTCTGGTGATGGGAACTATATGCCTAAGGGGAAACAATGCAGTGAATATGCTGATGTAGTTGCATTTTAACAAATGACTTGCCTCATTCTTGCACTCACACATGTCAAAATCTGCATGTTGACTTGATTAATAACATTTTTGATTCAAATTCACATTGAAACTTTTATTCACACAGCCTCAACCAAATTCCAGCCTACATGTCAGCAAACCAAACGTGCAAAATAATTGACAACCAGAATATATATGTGTGTGTGTATATATATATATATAATTTTTTTTTCTGATAGAAAAGTGCAGGACGCTTTCCAGACAGTTTTTTTTTAAAGCTTTTCCCAGCTTTTTGTGATTACTCATGACACCCATTTCTGTGAGATCTGTCATGTTCTAGGGACATTTTGTGTGTAGTATACTACTTTTGCCATATGTATGTGTTTAATGTGTGTAAATTGTCAAAACTGATAATTATACTTTTTTTCTTAAAAATAAGCTGAATGTGGTAATAAAAAAAAAAATGAAGATGACAATCTCAAAGGTGATTTTAATCGATTCACAGTTATTTTTCATCACTGGTTGGTATCATCATTTTATGGTGTTTAGCAATAATATATAATTATGCCATCACTGATGGTGACTGGGTTAGCTGACGGATGTAGACATCGTTGAGGTCTAAATAGGGACAATTATGTTTTAATGTAATTCTGTTTTCGTTTTTACCTCTAAATATTTAAAGCATGCCTTTTGCATCTTTCAATAAATGGTCCTTTATATAAGTAGGTTCTAAAGGGCTTTTTTATTTCAAAAGATCAAGGATAATTCTAGTTTTCGCATTACTTCAGTTTTCATGCAGCTAAGAAATAATTGATACAATATCACTCACAAGTGGACATTTTCGAGAGAGAGATTATGCAACCACTTTGCTAAGTCAATGAGCAACAGTTGTGGGAGTTGCAGTATAGAGAGTTGTAAATCTGTGTTCAGTTGTGTGGTCATTGTGGAAATCGGCTGTTGGTTTGTTGAGTGATCGAGCATAAGAGGGGGTTTTATTCATGCCTATTGTTGTTCTATTTAGCCTTGGACACAGCAGTCGGTATCAGGGTGGAGATGAGTAGGTTCATCACCGACCCATAGAATAATAATAAAAAAAGCGAGAAAATGGAATGAGCAGAGCAGTCTATTCAAATTCAAATGATCTCAGTCTCCCAGCTGGGGAGAATCTGAATCTGTTTATCACATCATCATTCAGGAATGCAGTAATTGAATACAGTATTATTGATATCATGGAGTTTGGTCTTTTAGTCACTAAGGGATCGTAAGCATGTTGTTGCCTGTTTGTCATTTAGCTGATAGTCCAAAGTATGAAGTTTGTATTCATAATTTACTCAGTCATGGCATTCTAAATATATGTAATTTTTCATTTTCTTATTACTACTGGTCACTAATTTCTGTACACTTAGTTCGCATGGAGCCTGAAGCTTCCAAAAAAAGGTAACTTTTAAATTGTAGTGTATGTCCATAATGAAGGCAAAAATGCTGGGTGAGTATTACAGTCACAGCCAATCAGAAAGTACTTGAAGTTCTCATCAGACCAATGAGATTTCACAGTTGGTAGAGCTTGCCAGAATAACAAGACAAATATAAAAAAAGCATTTAAGCAAATGTTCTGTAACTTTGTCGCTGGTTTGGAAAGAAGACACTCAAATTACGATGGGATAAATATCTTTTATCATCAGATTCAGATGCTGGATTTTATCTTGAGCTTCTGTAGCTTGAATTTGTACCTGTTTGCATTATGGACCTGGCACAGTCGACCGGTCATTCCTTGTCATGAGAGACATATCCTTATGTCTTACTGCTCTTAATCCTCATTAGGAGCTGAGCAGACACAGCTTGTCAGTTGTCGTACCACTGGGCTCTTAGAGGAAGCTCTTCTGAATTATTAATAAGGCCTCTTTGGCCTCTTCCGAGGAGACATGTATTCGAATAGTAATTGCATGTTTGTATCCCTGTGATTTCTAATTATATTCTCCTTCTTCTGTTGGATAATAAATAAATTCTAATAACTAGGGTAAGCCGGACTGGTAATTACTCTAACCCTCAGCAGGCAAGTTAGTCGCTACTGAAAAATAAACACAGGAAAACACACACACTCAAGCGCATAAAGGAAGTGTTGAAGGGACGCTCCAGCAGACTGTTTTTTTTTTTCCTGCAGCAGCTGTCGCAGTGGCCACACAGGTGAGCGGGACTCCCGCTGGGTCGCGTCAACACCTGCAGGGCCCCCTGCGCTTGAGCCCAGAGACTCATATGGCTTTCTGGCCGGGTGAACGATCATCACATCAGTCCTGTTGCTGCAGAGAATAGGGTGTTATAAGAGGGCATTCGAACCCTTCAGTGACTCCATTAGCTCCTCTGTTCATGCACGAATGCTCTCCACACTGCAGATGTGCACAAGCCGAGCCAGAATGGCCACTCTGTTTGAGCCAAAATGACAGCCTAATGTCCCACTTATTGTGTTGGAACTGAGCATGATTTCCCAGATCTGCCAGGTCCCCTTCATCTGTCTTTTTCTCACGCTTTGCCCCGCGGATGTGTAATGCCTGGGCATTAAGGACCGGACATGTGGTTTTCAGCTGGCTCTATGGCTCCCACTTGACCTTATCTTCAGCTAACCGACAAAAAGCACACCCACCTCTGAACGACACTCAAAAACGGAGCTGCGTTCATCCTGCTACAGGACAGATGATGGTTTTTCAAAGGTTTTGTTTAACAGCCATGCAGAGGTTAGCCAACAGATATGAACTTACTTTGCCATTTTTTTTTTTTTTTTTTTTTTTTGCCAAACTGCAGCCATCTGGCCCTTTTTTAATACTTTTACATCTGAATATTTGTTCCATATTTATACTGTTTTAAAAAAGAGGTACATCTTTTGGACTATAATACCTTCAGAAATATATCCATTATCATTCCTAGTCGTCTCATTGGCACTGGTGGGAAAAATGAAGTCCATTTCACACATTAAGATGCATCAGAATTTAATTTTGGAACCGGTAAATGGTCTATTGTAATGTAATGAAATATTATATCAATATTATTTATATGCTTTATATAAATTATATTTATTTATTATTTAAATGTTGCTTGGAAAATTTATTTCAACAAGGATATTTTTTGTGTGGCTGTAAATGGAGAAAAATACTTTTTTTTTGCCAGATGGTGTAGTTACGGCCACTACCAGGAGGGGCTAACAGGAGCAAAACCTCAAGCCTTTGGTTTGGCCTTTTTAAGTGGGCACCAGACTGCAGGGTCAAGATGCTACTGTAACTGCAGCCAGGGCACAAAAAACCTGGCACCGTGGATGTGGCCATTTCCTCTCGTTCCCACACATATCCCTTACCCCTGAGTGATTTTTCCAGCATACAGACACACGGTCTTGATCCCTCGAGAGATAGCCTTCAGCTCGGCTGAGATTTATACCTCCTTAAAGCCAGCTTTATAGGTAACAGAAGACCACTAAACCAGGCCTAGCAGCCTGTTAATAATCTCTCCATGGGTCTATAGCCTTTTCACTTTTTACTCCAACAACAAACTGACAGCTTTTGTCACCTCTCTGTATAAATCCACCGTTGCCTCTTTTTGAAGTATTTAAACACAGGAAACTAAGCAATGAGACATAAGAACATACTCCTACTCCATTACGTATAATAATAATAATAATATTGTTAATATTATTTTTAGCATTGTATGAGGACTGTATTGTTATTTGATTGGCTGTTTTGTGAGGAAACCAGGTCACTTTTTGTAAATAACTGATAGTGTAGCCATTAAAAAGGTTGATAAAGGCCTTTACAACAAAGTAAAAATCCCAAAAGTTGAGCAGCCTTCTAATATTGCAGCACAGTTGTTCAGCACAACTCAGTACTCTTTGTTATTTAGCTCCAACAATAAAACTCGTCTTGAGAGCCAAGACAAATATAGATGCTTAGATGCCGGCTTTTCTGAGAAAATATTGTTTTCTTTCAGGGAACTATTTTGTCCTTCTGTTTTGAACAAAATCATTCAGAAAATTAAGTATATATATATATATTTTCCTACGTAATAAAGTTATTTGTAACTGTATATTAAATTATCCAGGTAAATGGCCAACTGTCTTTACTAATGTATGAACCCCCCAAGAAATCGCCAAATTAGGCTTACAATTTAGTTCCTCCCGAAAGCTCACTGGCGTGTGCTTATGGTAAATAATAGATGGAGTCCTATAATGAGTTACCAGAACGCTATGTTAGAGAAGCTTTCACATTCAGTTCAATGCAGCACATTCAGACTGCATCTCTCTATTCCATCTTTTTAAGCTAATCTTTCCATTTTCCTATATCTGTGAGATCAGAGTTATTTTCAGTTATTTCATCCTTAATAATGTTAACATTTGAGAGGTCCTTCCCTTATCCTTCAGCTGCATCACATCTTATAAAAGTACAGTTTTCTTCAATGCCAGGCCGGTTATGGCTCATCCGTGTGCTCCTCAGTCTGAGCTTAACCCAGTATGGGCTGCATTGTTGGAGGAAGGGCCTGCCTTCCCTTTTTGGCGCATTAATTACCCACCATGTTTGTAGTATGTTGACAGATTTGCCGCTACACCTCTCGGAATTCCCTGTGGTGCCCATCTGCCTCTGCGGCCAATGGGTGGTATGCTTTAGCAGCCCTGTGCTCAAAACAGGCTCCCTTGACACCAGGAGGTTGTGGGGTCCATTCCCTTAACTCTCGGCTCACAGAAAGACATCCAAACAGGCCAGTGCCAGAGAGAGGCCGGGACGGGCTCCAGCGTCGTTAAGAAGCCGCGAGTGCTCTCTGCTGGCCCATTAGAAGAAGTGATGATTAATGAAGCTGCTCCACCAACCTCACAAGAACAAAACATTTCGCCATATGTTCATCGGGCCAAATATGAATATGAGATCGACGCCTCATCGATTTCCAAACTCTGCCAAGAACAGGTCAATGAGATAATCTATCAATAACGAAGTACTCTAACTGCCGCACAGACTCCGTTTCGACAAGCAAAGTTCTTGATGAATGTTTTTTCTGGCTAATTAGCATATTTTCCACTATAGAGATATTCTTTATTATCATGTGTAAGCTGCAGCGCCGCATATTTTATGAGGGTAACACTTTCATTATATATTCCATACTGCTGTTTGTCAAATGAGAACTGTTTTGATAAGATGCGAGATGAAGAGGCTTTTTTGCTGATTTGTGTGTCCACTGAGGGAGACTAGGTTATTGCATTCCAGTGTTTGAAATGAGGAGACGTATTAAGAAACAGAGGAGGGGCAATGTGGGACATGAAAGTGCTGCAATGCGAGGAGACTCCAGAGTACCGACAAAGCTGATAGCTTGTGGAAATAATCGCAGTCGTGTAAGCAAATCGGTTAGAATAAGGAAATAAAACCACATTCCAGCAACGTGGGGAGGATTTTAAAAGAGGCTATCTTAGAGGAATTCTCACACTGCAAGAGCTTTCAACACATTGATGGGCAGACTATTTTGAAGACTAATTTGAAAATTATCTGGATGATTTGTATGGAACTTATGGGTTTGTAATGATTAGCATGGTCACTGATCTGATCATTTTTCTGTTGTGCTGGCCAGTCACTCAACCAATAAACTGTAAGTCCAATTTAAATTGATTTACAACAGGGAAACTGTGTTGTTACAGATCAAAATTGTGGGCAGAAAGAATACAAAAATAAATTAAGGGCCAGATTTACTAAACAACTCAAATTAACGCAAGAGTACAATTCCAAAAAAGCGCCGTTGGGATTGGAAAGTTCTGCTGGCGATCTACTGACAATGTTCAAATTAAAGAACACAGACACATCTCATTTCCATAATGACCAATGCAATCCAAGAGCAGCGCACATTAGCGTGAAGTCACAAACAAGCAGAGCTGCTGTTGATCCTCTGGCATTCCAAATAAATTAATCTGAATGAAAAAAAATCTCTCCCTTCAACCACGTACTCTCTGTTCTCCTCAGTGCCTCCTCCTGGCAGCAATAATCACAGCCATGTCGAGTGCAAAATGTGTTAAGACATATTGTGCAAGTAATGCTTGAAATAAAGTTACTTAATTGACAGTCTTCATTGCATTCTTTTTTAGATAATACTGTTTCAGAGTTTGCTGAGGAGCTAATTAGAAAAATAGCTGTACAGTGATATCATTTTCTTCAAATTCATGTTTGATTGTTTTTTTCCCCAACACGTAACTGGCTGCATTTTTCTTTTTTCACCTCACTTTTAGTGTTGACTTTGTACCAAAGCACTGGTAGTTGTGCCATCCCTGGTTTTCATCGTTTCAGTCATTAGTGAGTATAGATGGCCATATTGCCCTGTGTATAGAGCTCAAAGGCACAAAGCTGTGCTGAGCTTTCCCCCAAACCCACACACAAACAGACTTCTGCATTCTCCAAAGGATTGACTGAATGTTTACTGAATTCTTGTCCCCAGTCAGCCGCTGCCTTTTTACCGGCATTTCAAAGTATCTCTGCTCATTAACATAATCAACACGAGTTTGGTGTCTTACTTGAATACAGTTTATCTATGAGAATCTAAACTTCGCCAGATGTCCCTGTCCATTTGGCAGTTTTTTTTTTTTTCCCCCATTCCATCTAGATCAGTGCTTCTCAAAATCCGGACTCCGGACCGGATCCGGACCCAGAGGGAATTAAATCCGGACCCGCCTCCATTTCGTATTTCAAGAGCACTAATTACATTTCCTACTTTGATAAAAGCATGTTAAACTTGTAAATCATTTAAAAAAAATTTTATGTCTTTTTGGAGATGGTCCGAAATGAAAAAGGCAAGATATTGAAACTTTTCCTTTATGACATTTGTTGTCATGACATCCAGTAAGCGTATGACGTTTGACATAATCGGGTGACATTTACCGCTAATATGATTAATAATTTTTTACATTTTTTTAATTAAATTGGTTATCACTTAGATTATGACCATTTGACTTTTAGAAGTGTCCATTGTTTCCCATACACTGAGTTATTTGTGGCGGCCCGTCACAATATCAAAACTGACCGCCACAAATAGATTTTCCAAAAGGCTATACTTTGTTGAATAAACTGTGCGCTGCACATTTCAAAATTAAAATGCAATGCGTTTTTTTATATGAATGTATCTTTGAAAAGAACCGACCGTCTTCAGAAAAGCTTCGATGTTATTTTCATTTCGTCTTTCCTGTAATGCTTGATAGAGTAGTATTTGTGAGCACAGTTCTTATTTGATTACAGCCGTTACCGGGGAAACCGCTATATCTCCCGCTCCAGCAGCGCCTCCTGCTGGCAGATAATTAATTTGCATTTGCAAGTCTGTGGGAAACACCGGTGTCTGTCAACAAACATAAACAAAAAGCATGCTTCAGAACTGTTTTGAGAAGGTGCTTAAGTTTTGAGCCATGTATTATTACTTTGAATTAGGCTACTACTACTATTACCATCTTGTGCCATGCAATAATCATTTACTCAAACTCTCTTTTATGATATAAAGGGGGGGGGAAGAAAATCGGCCAAAAAAATCAGCATCATATATCGGCCACCAGCTGCCCTGATTTCTAAATATCTGCATCGGCCAGAGAAAAACCCTTGTCGGTCAACCTCTATTGCTGACACTTAAATTAATTTTTTTGCCAATTTTGCACTTGTTATTAATGTATTTTGAATGCAGAGGGCACTTTATATTTAAAAAAAAATTATGTTTATTTGTTATGTATGTTTATTAAAAACAAGTTTTGTAATAACCAATTGTTCCGGTCCGGACCTTTGGCACTGATGAAAATTCAGATTTGGACCTTTGAATGTAGACTTTGAGAACCCCTGATCTAGATGGTGTTATTCTGTGTTTGTAAATGAATGCTGGGTTTCAGGTAAAGAGAAGGATATTTTTTTAGTATTGTACTGAAGAATGCACAAACTTCAATGCATGGACCCTAGAAATATTGTCCTGAAAAGTGCACATCCTTCAATGCATGGATCCTCAACAATGTTCATTTTTTGTAACATGAGGGATAAGCCTGGAGATGGTGAATGAGCATTGCACAGTACAGCTGAAAAAGTGATCCATGATAGTTACATGTACTTTCAAAAATAACTTCCTTTTTGAGTGTGTTTGATCATTTTAGTGGAGATAGACTGAGTGGGAGAACAGTCAGCTATTATATTTTGATCTGTAGTGAGTTTTATCATTACTCATGCACTATACATGAAAATACTTGTTCCGTTTACCGTCATCACTTGTTTTATTTATTTGGTTTGCCTTCTAGCACTACTAATGTCTAAAAAATTATATAGTTCTTATAAAGCAGGGGATTTATTTATTTAGGTATGTATTTAGTTAGTTCATTAGCATCCTCTTGGAAAATGAAATGAATAGTCCTGAAATTATTATTTCAACTTGGCCTTGATAGCAAGGCTGTGTGCAGTTTTGAATGCAAGATGCAAATAAATATTATAAATGAATAAATAAAATGCAAAATTCAATTACGTAAGCAAGTAAATAAATAAATGAATAAATAAAATGCTATGCCATGTAGTACAATTTTATAATATTCTATATATAAAAAAAACAAATAAGCTATAGTTTTGCATCAAATGTACACACTTTAAAAAGCATTCTCAATTAAATTTTAAATGGTATGCAACTCGCAGTGATTTGCAGTGACCTCAGTGTAGGGACAGAGCAGGTGACCCTCTCCTGACACTTCTTCACATCCTCATCCTCATCACTGATAAAAAATATAAGAGTGTCCACAGCATTACTTCACAGTGCCTGGGGAGCCCCCTTTGAAATATTTACACAGCCCACAGGTGGCCTGGAATTACCAGCCTGCAAATTTGATGCAACACTTCAGTCAGCTCTCTCTGTCTGTTGTGCTGCCTAATGAAAAGTGACAGCCAAGAAATAAGTTGTTCTTGCGTGGGTGCCCCTGCCCCTTCTCTCTCGTTTTTGGCTCCGCATCTGTGATATTAACTTCGTACACTTTATAGTTTGTTGGCTCCATAAATTGCAGTGCATGTCTCTTATTAATTACATGTTGCAGACTTGTTTGATTACTCTACCAGGCCACCTATATTTATGTAAGCTATTTAACAGAACTGCTGTCCTTGAAGTTTCAGGCCAGTTGATGGAGCTGTCACTATTTTGTCTTTTTATGCTTGGAAAGTTATGGGATACACTGAACATTTTGCCAATTCTGTTCATTAAAATCAAGCCAACAAAGAAACCAAAGTATTGTCAGAACTGTAAAACATCAGTGCGGACTAAAAATTATAAACCAATTATATCATAATCCTAATAAACCACTATATATCCCATGATTTTCCAGGAAAAAAAGGTTGATTTTAACAGTTAAATTTATAGCTGTATAATTTGCAGCTGTTTGTGCGACTTAATCAATCAATCAATCAGTGTTTCCCATACATTGATTTATTTGTGGTGGCTCGCCACAATATCAAAACTGACCGCCACAAATAGATTTGACTTCCAAAAGGCTTTGACGTCGCTGAATAAACATAAGCACTACATGTTTCAAAATCGAAACCGGGTGTTTTTATATCACTGTATTTCTGAAGGAAACCGACTCTTCAGAAAATTGTGGATGTCATTTTAATTTCATCTTGCATGTAATGTCTGCTTTGTGTACAGCCATTACCAGGGAAACCTCTATTTCTCCCGCTCTAAGCACCTCCTGCTGGCAGAGAAGGAATTTGCATATATATATGCCACCACAAATAGAGTGTTAAGTCTGTGGGAAACACTGTAAATAAATAGTAAATTCCAGGAAAAAAGTAGTTTTTAACATTTTAAATGTATAGCTGTATAATGTGCAGCTGTTTGTGTGAATAAAAGACAATACTAGATATACTGCAATATTACTAGATATCAAAGTTTTTTTTTTTTTCTTTGTTTCATTCTTGAATCTTTTTTAGGTCAAACAACTGAGTGTTGCCTTTACTAAATGCGTTTTAATGTCAGAGGTTAAGTTTAATTAGAGATTTTTGAGTAATGCATACTTAAATTTTTTATTTACGAATATTGCTTTGAAATCAAAAAATAATTAGCAGATGCCATGCAATATCACTGTGGGGCCCCTAGGGGTCGTGGGTCCCCCTCTTGAAGACCCCTGCTGTAAGGCACTGTTATGCAGTTTTATAGGTCACTGTAAGAGCCGCCGAACTCATAACTTGTCCCGGTAATGCATAGCCTTACAGGAAGTGAGATGACGACACAGGCAGATGGGTTGTACAGCAGAGGCCTAAAACTGTGCCGTGAGAGCTGACTCACTGTCTGTTTAGCACAAAAACATAATATGTTATGACGGAATGACGGTGAGTAACCCGGCTTCCTCTCCATCCGGCTGCAGGCAGGAGAATCGCAATAGCAAACGTGCCCATCAGAGACACACTTATATATATGCACATACTGTATATGATCATACATGAGCAAATGGCTGTACCCAAGGCTTAGTACTTTTGTGTTTGTCATAAACATCGGCAGGCAGGCATGACTTCCTTATTGTTTTGTGCATCACCCAGATGTTACATCAAAGCAGGCCCCCAGTCTCAACTCCATTGTCCGATTAAACCAGATAGTAACTCAATTTATCTACTCTCCCTCAACTGGGATCAACCCAGCTGCATGCTACTTGGTGAAGAATAGGGTCTCTATATAATTTAGCCTGTGGGCAGCAGCTCAAAGTAGTTTTAGGTGAAATTATTACATTTATAATGTCCAGTGTAAGGGTACAGAATGGAATTTTTTTAAACTGTTCGATTGATTGATTGATGGATTGATGGATGGATGAATGGATGCATACTTATTTGTATCCTCTTGGAAACTGATCCAAACTGTTAAAAATGAATATTTCAGCTGGATTTTGGTAACAGAATTGTGCACAATTCAAAATTTAAGATTTAAAATGAAAAAAGTCTCGCAAATGAGCTAAATAAATACAATACATTATTATATTATATTATATTATATTATGTAATATTATATTATATTATATTATACAAATGCATAAGAAGGACCATATATACTGAAAAAATGTGTAGACACAATTTTCACTTAGCTAGCAAATTGCTAGTAAATTTCACAAAAAAAATGGAAAGAAATCGTAAGTAACCTGCAATTTTGCAGGATAGATAATTTTTTTACAGTATAGTTAACATTTTTAAAGTTTATATGTGTAAGTGTCTGATATCCTCCTAAGCCAAAACATCACTGACAGCAAGTTGTATGAATTTCATTTTATGTAAATTCATCTTCTTTGAATTGACATTTGAAGTTTAGCATTATTTGTGCTAGCATTTCCAATTAAGTCTTCTTGATATTGACCTCAGTGTAGGGTTAGAACTAGTGACCTCTTTCTGACACTTCTACACTGATGAAATTAATGCAGCTTCCCAGCATTATGTCACACTTCCTAACTGTGGCCATTTATTTGCAAACAGTTTTTCAGTCTATATATCCCCCATTTATATCAGTCATTGCTATTCGGCAGAGTCTTGTGCAAAATGTAAAACCCAGATACTCACGTGGAGAGACGTGAGAGGTACAGAATCCAGGTTTTACAGTCTTGCGTTACTCTGCTCTCATTGCATTCTGGGGCCGTTGGAGTGATGAATGGGGCACTTAGTGTTTGAGAACATGTGACTTAGATATCTGTGCTGCTGAAGGGTATTCACAATCTCAATTCTGTCCGCTGGAGGTTAGGAACATTACCACAAACCAGCTGCTGCTCTGTGAGTTTGGGAAACTACATGTTCTACCTTAGCAGTACCATATTTAACTGAATTTGACTTTTTTGACTATGTACAGGTGGCCTCAAACATATTTAAATTATTATGCATTTAAATTCTTATGCCATAAATAGGTGTGTTTAAGAGTTTAATAGCATATTGAGTGGCATTTGCTAACAAACGGTATTAGATCTATATATCTTAGTTGCAACTAATTTGTGAAATGCTTTGCTTCAAAACAGATAGAAAGCTAAATATTCTGTTATGCAATCTGACAGTTTGGGATATTCAATACACAAATAGCATCAAGAGCCTCTTGAGTGTATTTGAAGCTGCAGACGGTAAATTACCTTCACAGCATTTTCAATGGTTTGTGGTCTTTAATTTATATAACTGAATAAATCAATATTACAGAGACTGTGGTTTGAGATGTGGCCTTTTTGCACAAAGGCATCCCAGAAGAAGACGAGAGAGACGTGGCTATTTGAAGCCAGCTAGGTCATTTGTTCAGTCACCGTTACAAAGAGAGCGATAGAGAGAGTGGATCGGTCAGTGTATAGTTTTTGCAGTCAGGAGGATTACAGGTGCAGCTAACAGCACAGAATTGATCTAGGAAGCAGTCAGATGGAAGACTGTGCTTCATTCAGTCTATCACAGAGCAGCACAGACACAAAACTGAAAATGAAACCAGGAGGTGGGTTGAGTGCCAGAGCCACCTTTTGACTTTAAATGCAAGGTTCACCCCCCTTCCAAGAAAGGCAGTTTACTCACCCTCATAATTCCTTTCTTTATGGATCTATATGACTTATCTATATGACTTTATTTTGTGTAAAAACAAAACAAAACACAAAAATAGGTAACCTAAATATATAAGTAATAAATACATACATAATATGTACGTAAATAAATAAATAAAATATATAAGTAAACGAATACATAAGGAAATAAATAAGTACATCCATAAACGGCTAAATAACTAAATGAATGTCAGTAAATAATTAACACATTTCCAATTGTTTTAATGAACTATTTCTTTAAGTGCAATGTAAAACTAAATAAATAAATAATATATATATATATATATAATATAAATCCTGACAGCTGTGGTTGTCAGATTAATTCAGAAAAAAATAAAACAACAAAACATCTCAATGTTACGTATGTAACCATGGTTCCCCGAAGGGAACGAGATGCTGCATCGAACGCTTTGGGAATGCCCTCGGCGAGACACCGTACTGAAGCCTGTGTGAAATCAGTCGAATAGCGAAGCGAGACATCACGAGCGGGGTAGTCGAGACTGTAAAACCGAATGAATATGTGCGGGGAGGACCAGCCTGCCGCAGCACAAACACCCTGAAGGGCCACGCCCACTGACAAGGCCTTGGAGGCCGCCATACCCCTGGTCGAGTGCGCTCTGACCCCCATGGGTGACTGGAGGTCAGAGGACTCGTAGGCCAGTCTGATGGCCTCGACCACCCACCGACTCATAGTTTGCTTGGCTGC
>NW_015505196.1:5336252-5338573 GCF_001515645.1 Sinocyclocheilus grahami | reverse complement strand
AGTCTCTCCTGGCCTGCTTCCTGGAAGGGAGGAGGACAAAAGGCCTGTAGTACAATGGGACCTGGCGACGAGGTGGGCACCTTAGGGACATACCCGGGTTTCGGGTAAAGGAACGCCCTAACCATGCCCGGGGCAAACTCCAGGCCTGAGACTGCAAGAGCCTGGAGGTCCCCTATCCTCTTCAGCGAGGATATCGCGAGCAAGAAGATAGACTTAAGCATGAGGAGCTTATCTGAAGTGTCTTTGATGGGTTCAAAGGGAGCTTTGCACAGAGCCTCCAGAACCACTGCCAGATCCCATGAGGGCACCTTAGTGCACTGTACTGGCCTCAGACTCCGGGTGCCACGGAGGAAACGTGTAACTAACGGGTGTCTTCTCACTGACTGCCCACCCTGAAGGGAGTGGTAAGCAGCTATGGCTGCCACATAAACCTTCAAAGTGGAAGGGGATAACCCTGCGGAGAATCGCTCCTGCAGAAACTCCAGAACTGAACCATCTGGGCAGTTGACTGGGTCTTGCAGTCGCTGTCTGCACCAAGAGGTTGAAGAATAGTGCCCCCTGCCTGAGAGAGGAGATCCCTCTTGATCGGAATCTCCCGTGGAGAGCCGTCGAGGAGGGACACCAGGTCCGAGAACCATACTCGGGCTGGCCAGAACGGGGCTACTAGCAAAAGACGGACCCCGTCCCGGCGAACTCTCTCCAGAACTCCCGGGAGCAGAGCAATCGGGGGAGGCCAACATCTCCAGGCAGTTGATGTGCCACATGAGATGATGGCCTTCCCACTGAACTCGGGCCGAGCGGCCACTCATGACCGCTCCCCAACCCGTGAGGGAGGCGTCTGTCGCTAGTGTTACACGACGACAAGGAGCCCCCAGCGACAGGCTTTGAAACAGGAACCAAGGTTTCTTCCACATGTCTAAGGCACGTAAGCATCACCGCGTGACCTTGATTGTGTGAAGCGGGTTGCCCCTCGGGGAAAACCCTTTGGTCCTGAGCCACCACTGCAAGGGTCTCATGTACAGCAGGCCAAAAGGTATCACGTTGGACGCAACTGCCATCAGACCCAACAGTCTTTGAAACTGTCTGACAGTCAGTGACTGGCCTTCTCTCACTCCTCTCACGGCTGTGAGAATCGCTTCGATATCATTGTCGAATCCCACACCACGCCTAGGTAAGTGGTTCTCTGTATTGGAGAAAGTACACTTTTTTTTGGCGTTCAGCCGTAACCCCAGTTCTCTCATATGTGCAAGGACGATATCTCGATGCCGAGCCGCCATCTGCACTTACTGAGCTAAAATCAACCAATCGTCGATGTAATTCAGTATGCGGATGCCCTGGAGTCGCAGTGGAGCCAGCGCTGCATCCACACACTTCGTGAAAGTGCAGGGTGAGAGTGATAGACCGAACGGAAGAACTCGATATTGGTATGCCTCGCCCCTGAAAGCAAACCTCAGGAACTTCCTGTGTTGAGGAAGAATGGATACATGGAAGTATGCGTCCTTGAGATCTATCGTGACATACCAGTCCTCGGACTTGATTTGAGACGCAATCTGTTTGATCGTAAGCATCTTGAACCGAAATCATTTGATAGCGCAGTTCAGTAGACGTAGATCTATGATCGGACGCAACCCCCCATCCTTCTTCGGAACGATGAAGTAACGGCTGTAGAACCCTGCTTCTCTCGAGAGAGGAGGAACACCTTCTATGGCCCCCTTCCTCAAGAGAGTATCTACTTCTTGTTCCATTACCAGAGCCTGCTCATTGTGAGACATTCGGCAGAAGTTTCCATGCTGCCAGAACATCTACTAAGGGAACCGGTCTCTTGGGACTGGTGTCTGGTGTTACTAGAAGAGCCACTTCGGTACCCTGAAGCGGTTGACGGGCAGGGAAAAAACAATCTATTCTCTCTAGCGCCCTCATCTGAGGGCAGCAGCTGGGAATTTTGCTCGCCGGAGCCTACTGGGCCCTGAAGCACCGAGGGTGGCAGGGGCATCAGTAAGTCTCCCCGAGGGCACTGAGGACGATCGGGCACCGTGTGCTGAGGCGTGTACCTCTCCTCCCCGTAGTGGGCTGCCCTCGTGGCCCTGACGGTGGAATTGTCAGGGCCGTTTGGCCGAGGTTCTCTTAGACATAATAACGGTCCGCAGATCCGTTTTCTGTCTAGAAGGCCCCGGCCGCTCTGTTTCTGGGTCTGGCGATATGAGGAGCTAGACGGCTGGGACTGCTCCCGCTCAGCAGTCCCAAATACCTGGGGCCGGCGAGGGAGGAAGCGCTGAAATGCCGCCGCTTGCTTCTTCGCCTCCTGAAACCTCTCGACGACA
>NW_015505196.1:5331760-5333055 GCF_001515645.1 Sinocyclocheilus grahami | reverse complement strand
GCTGCCAGAACATCTACTAAGGGAACCGGTCTCTTGGGACTGGTGTCTGGTGTTACTAGAAGAGCCACTTCGGTACCCTGAAGCGGTTGACGGGCAGGGAAAAAACTATCTATTCTCTCTAGCGCCCTCATCTGAGGGCAGCAGCTGGGAATTTTGCTCGCCGGAGCCTACTGGGCCCTGAAGCACCGAGGGTGGCAGGGGCATCAGTAAGTCTCCCCGAGGGCACTGAGGACGATCGGGCACCGTGTGCTGAGGTGTGTACCTCTCCTCCCCGTAGTGGGCTGCCCTCGTGGCCCTGACGGTGGAATTGTCAGGGCCGTTTGGCCGAGGTTCTCTTAGACATAATAACGGTCCGCAGATCCGTTTTCTGTCTAGAAGGCCCCGGCCGCTCTGTTTCGGGGTCTGGCGATATGAGGAGCTAGACGGCTGGGACTGCTCCCGCTCAGCAGTCCCAAATACCTGGGGCCGGCGAGGGAGGAAGCGCTGAAATGCCGCCGCTTGCTTCTTCGCCTCCTGAAACCTCTCGACGACAATGTCTACTGCGCCGCCGAAGAGGCCAGAAGGCGATAGCAGGGCATCCAGCAGGAAGAATCTGTCCTTATCTTGTAACTCGGACAGATTCAACCACAGGTGTCGCTCCGTGGCCCCTCCGTCCTTGGTGGCCCGAAGCGACAGATCTGTGGCCCGACGCAGTTCGGCGACTGCGTCGGATTCCTCTCCCTCCCTAGCGTCCAGGTCTTTTAGCAGGTCGGCTTGGTACGCCTGCAACACCGCCATAGTGTGCAGACATGCACCAGCCTGACCTGCCGCCGTATATGCTTTCCCAACCAGGCTGGATGCTAGTCTTACTAGCCTGGTGGAAATCTTCGGGGCCTTCAGGGACGATGCTGAGGACGGAGACAGATAGCTCGCGAGCGTCTGTTCCACCGCCCCATATCCCTTCTCATTTATCCCCGTAATGTTCGAATAATTAGAAACAGCGGGGCTAAAGAGTCGGGATGAATACGGTTTATCTCACGATCTCGAAAGCTCAGAATGGAGATCGGGGAAAAATGGAAGGCCCCGACATGAAGGTTGTAATCTTTCTCTAAGGAAACGCTCGTCCAACTTGCTTTTGGGACGAGCGTCCTGTTTCTCGGCTGGCCATTCGATATTTAATTTAGCTACAGCACGAGTAACAACCTCCACGAGCTCCTCATACGTGAGGGACTGTGGCGGCGAGTCCACAATCTCCTCCGTGTCAACGCTCATCACATCAACCTCCTCGGAGGAAGATAGATGAAGTGTCTGGCCCT
>NW_015505196.1:5308817-5331683 GCF_001515645.1 Sinocyclocheilus grahami | reverse complement strand
CCGAGATAAGGACGAGCCCGTCTCGGATCCCTCCGCTAAATCCACTTGTGATCCCCCACGATAACAGCCGCCGCTGGACCCAGCAGACCCAGCAGGATCGAGAGCCTGGCCGCTTTCATCGAAGACGGCCAGAGGGAGCGAAGCACACGGAGCGGGCGAAGCTCACAATAATGGCAGGCAGCCCCCTCGAGAGCTGCCCGTGCATGCTCCGCTCCCAAACAGATGACGCACAAATCGTGTGTATCCTCACCCGAGATATAACGTGGGCAAGGAGGAACACGACTTGAAACGCCGTCCGCTTGCCACATTCTTTTTTGATTTGTATTTTGGCATTCTTTTTTTCGCTTAACATCTTTTTTTTTTTACTGACTGAGTGCTTTGCATACATTCACACACACACCACCTGCATTATTATGGTGGTTAGGAAAATTGCAGTTTAAGACAGTTAATCCAACAACACACATGGCTACTAAATTGAATTTTTTACATTTAACATATACTTACAACCACCATAATAATGCAGGTGGTAAAAGAGGAAGCCACTTGAAGAATCATGAAAAAGTTCGTCACAAGTAGCTTTTCCAAAAGTTGAAGTATATACTAATATACAGACGATGCAGTCATTCACTTAAACGCATAACACACGGCACTAAAATAATTCAATAAACATTCATTAAACAAAAGATGTAACATATAAAACCTAAATGTGCAGAACTGATAACAAAAACTATTAAGAAACATTATCGTTTTAACAAAATGCTTTCAAATGTGAAGTGTCACACAGAGAATTCTGGGGAAAGTTTTTTACTGCAAATTATAATTTTTTGCTCCTAAAAAAACAGTGCATTTAATAGTATTTTTTTTTTAAGTAAAAGAAAAAAATTGCTACACAATGTCAAGTTAGATCTTTTACAGTTTTCCCTGTTTGTAGTATGTTTTTTTTTCTCCATATAACATTTTACAGTTAAAATTACACTTATGTTTTACAGTGTGTATGCCAGTGGCCAGTTGCATAAACTTTTTTTTAACCAACAATATTGGTCTTAACTTTAAATAAAAAATTTTTTACCATAAAATGGATTGGTCTTATGTAGATCTGAAAAGTAAGACTGATTACGTCGGCGCCATGATTCACAATGGCGCCGACGCTGATGGCTGCCTCCGTGGCGTGCTCTGCAGTTGTTTTTATGTTTTTGTTAGTTTGTCCTGTCTTTAGTTATATCCCTGCAATCAGTTTCACCAGAGACAAATTGCTGGACATTCGGAAATACACACCACCCGATATTTCACCGGTTTTCGACTATTCGGATGTTTTGCTGGACATTGTTGTCGGGGGAGCAGTGGCGCTGATCAAACGCTTCAGGACGCGCAGACGGGGGAAGCGAGTCGGATAAAATTTATATGCATAAAATGCATAACAAAAGATGGAAATTAAAACTAATAAGTAATAATAAAATAAAACAATTCAAACAGTTCCTCATGAACTGGTCACTGCTAATTTAAATCTCAAATCTGTATCAGCCACATGAGCACCGCAACTTGACGTTTTTCCTAACTTTAAAAAAAAAAAAATTATGAGTCTTATTTATAAGTAATTTGTGCTATGCAGTGATTTTTCAATTCTATATCTTATGTTTAAGAAAAAAAAATCTTCTGGAACATTTCTTAATAAATTATTTACTGGCAGCTAAATAATTTCAATCTTAAAAAAAAAAAAAAAAAAATCCTATTTTAGTAATTTAGCTTTTTAACTTTTTATTTTAGTTTTATAATATTTTATTATTTAATATATTAGCTCAATATTATATCTTTATGTTGACTGTGTGACTCAGCATTCACTGACAGAATTAACATAGAAAGCACAAATCTACACCACAGGATGGATGGAGATATGCTGTCCTGTCGTGAGTGGGTTGCAACTCCTGGATGGCATTGTGAAGCTTTCTCACTATCTGTTTGCTTCTCTCAGACATGTGTTTGTGTCTGTTAGAAAGCTGACATCAATGCTTTTTCCCCACTGTGCCTTGCTCTATCAGGGTAGGGTAATGCCTACTTCCCCATGTGTTTGTTTTGACTTGTGGAACCAATCTAATCTGCTTTTGTGTGTGTGTGTGTGTTTGTAGATGCATGCATCTCACGGTTTTGAGGTTTGCAAACACATCCTTGAACACATCCTTATGAGATAAAAAAGTTGGGAATTTATATTCTGTGTTTAGCCGCTTACATCTTGCATGAATAAACCACAGCACAAATTAAAACATTCTTCTGGTTAATGGGTCATGTTAAAATAAATAAATAAATAAACATACTTGACATTTACATTCACTTGATCATTTGAATTAAGATTTATACTGAATTATAGAAAACAAACATGTTGTACCTCCCAGAAAATTTTCATCAATTGAAATGAGACTATAATGCCAATATTGATCAGCATATCTTTCTGAATGTGTTCAACATCAGAAAAGGTTTGTTTAATAATGTCCGTAATTGTTTCAGATCAATCTGAGTGGTTACTGCAGCACATTTCAGCCTGGTTTATTTTGTGAAACTTGTCACAATGTAATAACATGACCCAACAGCACTGATTCTGATTTCACATATAAATAGAGCATTTACATAAATGTCTTATTGGCATGATAACAAGAAAAAAAAATTGTCATTTAATTCTATAAGTGAGAGAAAGGATGGAAAATGTAAATTAAATAGAGCACATTATAACTGTATTGAACCTAAAGGTCTTTGCACACTGTGCCCGCAATTTTCACACGATAAGAATAAATACGACCTCTCCTTGTGTAGGGATGGGCGATATCTTATCGTTTGCGATATAGCCTACCGGTAGAAATTCTCCCCGCGATAAGAATTAGTCTTCCCGCGAAAATAATGATAAAGCATAGTTGTTGACATATGTTGTGGCTTCCAGTATGAAATAGTCATTACATTACATGTGTACTTAGTAATGCTCATAACACCAGGGTACAAATAGGAAAGATAATACTTTTCTCTAAAGAAACAGGATTTTTTTTTCTCTAAGTGGATTCATAAGATTCCCTGAATTATCATCATTGATCTCGCAATCGCAATAAATGCCAGAATTTATCTTGATATATGTTTAAGCCCGTATTGCCCATCCCTATCGTTGTGTCAATCACATTTTCACACTGCCTTCGAAACTTTCATCCGCCATAAAAAAATTCGGATCGGGTTTAATTTTCTGTGTTTTTCACATTCATAGCACGCATTTTGACTCGGTGTGCAAGGTTTCTGTGTGTGACGATGACGAAAACGATAAAACGCATACGAAATTTTCAGACTCAGTGTGCAAAGACCTTAAGAGGGGAAAAAAAGGAAATGAAAATTAAACAATTAAAATTTAAATATAAAATAGAATAAGATGTAAAATAAAATTTAAAATAGTAATACAATAGTAATAAAAATAAAGTATGTAAAAAAAATGATATGACCTCTTTAAGGAAATGACTGAAAAGTGATTCAATACTGTTCGCTGTTTTTTTTTTTTTTTGGCTACTGTGGCATCTATGAGATTGCCTTGACAAAGTAAAAAAAAAAAAAATGGGTTTGTCATTCTTTGTTTGCATCAGTCACAGAAATGTGTTTAGTCAAGCTTTCTCAGTTTCAGAACAGCTCTTTTACCCTACAGACTGTGAGGACTCAAACTCGAATGCAAGCAAGCGTATGTATGCGGGTGGTGTATATAAACTATTGTGGTGGACAGAAGGCTTGCCAACACACAACACAAACACACGAGACAGACTTCTGATGTGGGCAGTCGCTTTACAGTGATAACAGAAACTTTTTAATAGCTTATCAAATGGAGGGAGTGTTGATGGCACTGCGATGGAGCAGGTGGTGTTTGTATGACTCAATCAGATGGAGCACCAGCCCTCTTAACCTTGTTGTATGTCCGCACACACACCAGCATTGAATGTAGGACAGTGGTTTGCTGGATTCCAGCCAGAATTAGAGACACCCTAGATAGACACTAATCATTAATAACCCACACAGACTAGTCACCAGCCTAGCCAACTTTGTTCGTCACACTCTTTCTGTCCTTTTCACTCTCTCTCTCACCCATGTTTTTCCTCTTTCCTGTCCTCACGCTCCAAAGCACTTTAGTCACTGTGTAAAAGTAGGTTGCGTTCAATGCACCGCTCTCTCGTTCCCTCCCTCATTATACCGTCCTTGACAAACAACCTGTCACATTGTGTGAGAGGAGTAAGTGGCATTCCCACCCACTTCTAAAACATACACACACGCGCATACAGTACACTACATAACTGATTGCGTCTGGCCTATCATGATCCATTTTTACAGATGAGTTTGTGTACTCCTCAGCAATCAATCTGGACTAATTATGTTAGCGCAGACAAATTGATGGCGCCCTTTCAGAGTGACTTTTTGCATTTCACTTCATTTGTCTTTTTAGTGCATATTCTATGTGGTTTGTGTCTTTAGGTATGTGTGGTCGTATAGATTTGAGAATTTAGGTATTCTTAGATTTATTGTCCAAAAAACTTTAAAGGACCATTCAAACCTGTAGCGTCAGTAATTTTTTTATGTTTTTGCTCATTTTGCTCTTATGCTCACTGCATTTATTTTAAATAAAATCGTAATCTGTGAAATACTTTTACAATATAAAATAACTCAAATATAATTTATCCCTGAGATGGCAAAGTTGAATTTTCATTCGTATATATATATTTTTTCATAGTTCTCACTGAGCAAATATGCCGTGTTTAACTAAAATATATATATTTTATATACCGCTGACGCTCTGGAGCTTACGTCGCCGAAAACATTGAAGCAAATTTTCAAATAGACGTTATCTTTATTAACAAACTGCATATTTGAAGTCCAAACAAGTACATTCTTGCCTAAAAAACTCTTATAACTACATTCTGTGACACAAAAAAGTATTATTTTTTAAATTATAGTGGATTTGGGCATCCGCCATGACACTCATTGTGAGAAATATGGCAACTTTGGCAAGTGGAGTGATACAAATGGTGAAACGGCTGTTGGAGTTCTGGTGGACGCTAATATCACACTCTTATCAGCCAATCAAATTCAAGGACCAGAAAGGACTGTTGTGTAAATATATTTGTATGTATTTGAAAGCCCTGCTATCCTTGACCTACAGTATTTTTTCTTATCGAGAAAATCATATAGAGAAGTGTTTTGATAAGGCCAAGATCCAGGCATGATGACGAATGCAATTCCCACAAGCACTGATGAGTTTTTCTTTCTTCAATCATTCTGCAAGCATTGCATTAAGCTTCTCTTAAGGGCAGCATGAAAACAAAATTGGTCTTGTTTATTTGTGGAATAAATGTACCTGGTCTCATTTTACATGATTCATCAGTGCTTATGAATCGATGCTATTGTAAAGAAAAAAGAAGGCTGAAGGCCATGCAGGTGGAGAAATAGTAACCACAAATATGAGCTGGATTTTCAAAATGCAAATCAATTCCTGTTTAATCAAACCAGGTCTCGGCCTTCATTACTTCCTTCTAAACATTGTTTGACTCGAGTACACACTGCATTACAGGAGTCAGATGTGTTGCGAAGGCTGTTTTATGTTGTCTTCAACTAAATCAAATCATAATTGGAATATGTACTCGGCATATGAGTCACACAAGATCTAAGTAATCTGTACAAATTGTTTCACAATGGCTTTGGTCCAGCCTGTCGGCATCTGAAAGTTCTGCCTGTCACTTTCCCATCAAACATTTCACACCAGTCTTTGTTTTAGCCCCTCAGTCAGGCAGAAGAGGGTGGACCGCAATAGAGCTGGGTACAAACCAATACATGTCCACATATTTATCACTGAGTCATTGAGATGGCCAAGACTTCTGCTATTGCTTTTACTTAAGAGTTGATCTCCATGGCAACAGGCTATTATGGGAAAGCTGTCTCTGTCTTTCTCTCTAATTGCGTCGCTGTTAGCTGGCAGTACTGCTGCTAGGTTAGCATACAGTACAAAAAACACAAACATCATTTCCTGCCTGTGGACATGGCAAAGAACAGGAAGTGCATGCTGAGATATAAACGACAAAAGATCTGTGAACTTCTTATTAACTGCAGGTCTGAGTTGCTGAAGTGGCTTTCTGAATATTAGTCTCCAAAGTAAAGGGCACAGACACAAGCCACCTCTGGTTCCTCTAAATGCCACCTCCACTTCATCTGCACCGGCAAAGTCCACAAAATGCAAACTGCTGCCGAAGCCGTATTCATATATAGCCGTAAAACATAATATCGCCACTATCAATATGGTAATTTTCCCATCCCTAGAGATCATAAAGCCTGTATTTGGTAGCAACTTTTCATCAATAAAAAGGGAGGCTGTTCTTGAGTCTGCGTCCTGTGTTTAAAAGCCCCATTAAATCACAATGTGGTTGTAACCGAGGCCCTGGATCTCACCTTGAAGGTCACCTTAGCAGCCTCTGGGTATGGACTCCAACCGACTGTCTTCAGTGGTTAGCTAATGGAAACTATGGCAAAAATCTCACAGCTCTTATCTTCTATCGGCTACACAAAGATCTCTACCATCTGGGGGATTTTTTTATTCACAGTTGTGAGACTAAGGCATACAGTATAAGACAATAATCTAAAGATTGTGATTGGTTGTTTTATACAGTACATCAAAAATTCATTTCTATGACTATAGGGTCTAAATATTTTATGCAGCATATACGATTCAGGAGAATATGAGACGGACAATCTTTTGGTTTAAAATAGAGATTGCAATTCTCACATGATTGTGAAGAAAAAAAAGATATACTGTATCTATATATATTCTCATCCAATATTTTGAGGAGGCACTGCCTCCATGGAGGAAATGCCCCTGATATACATATATTCTGGCAATCTGACAAAATTCTCATTTTATTTAAATATATCATGCATAATATTTGTTGTTTTATTTTCATTTTTGTACTGTTTTTTTTCTCATCCAATATTTTGCACTGCCTCCCTTGCCTCCTCAGAGGAAATGCCCCTTATGTATTAGACTACTACACAAAATCACATGATTTACTAGAGATTCTGACAATCTGACATCATTTTCATTTGCTTCAGTCTATTTAAAAAAATACATACAAATAAAATGAATGAAGGAGTCAGTGCATTGTTAATAAATACTTGTTTTGTTATTGGATGAGCGTTTTGAATGAATGTTTTGAATGAATGATTCATGAGAAAAAAAATAGTCACTTTTGTTTTTTTTCATGACAAGTGTCAGTGGAGCATGAGCAGTGCATGTTTTGTCGCTGCCCATGTTAATGAATGAGAGTGTATGTAATGTTTTTTTTTTAAACTGATAAAACGGTTTTATACTTTTATATATATTTTTTTTATACTGATTGTTGTTTTCTCACAATTACTTCAGTGCAAAAGTCTTACAATGCTCTACTATGGCACTTCATTATGTTACATATTTATAAAAAGAAATTCAACTGGTGATATTTCTCACAAAGCAAATAATAACAAAGCTGAAGTGATTCCTCCCAAAGCTGTTTATGGCTTTTAATGTTTTAAACTAAAACTAAAAAATTCATAACCCTGGCCATATTTTTTTTTGTTTTCTGTTTCAGAATAAGATCATTCTGGACCCGCTAACATTCAGTGAGGCTCGCTTCAGGCCGTCCCTTGAGGAACGTCTGGAGAGCATCATCAGTGGCGCCGCCCTCATGGCCGACTCATCCTGCACACGCGACGATCGCCGCGAACGCATCGTAGCCGAGTGCAACGCCGTGCGTCAGGCCCTGCAAGACCTGCTGAGCGAGTACATGAACAATGTAAGTCCTGAACAATATTTTACGCAATGTAAGGTAGCTAAATGATTATACTTTTTAAAGGTTTTAGTTTTTAGTTTTTCTGGAAGGTTATTTTGTTTAGTTTGTTCAAATTGTTTTAAATCAGACTTTATCAAATTGGATTTAGGTTTACTGACTTGCCTTTTAAGTGTTGTTTTTATAAAGGTTTTGTGAGGGGACTAATTGATGAGACTTTTTTTCTCCTTTTATTCTTGCACATTGTGCATTGCTTGTGAATCATTCCTAAGACAGAATGGCTAGAAAACATACATTTACCTTCAACAACCATGGTTACAGTAGACATATACCTTTCATGGAGTTGACACATACCATATGAATACACATAATATTTCCCAAAGAGTGGTTATTTATTTATCAGTGTTGACATGGAACATGAAGAGCTTTCTGCATGGAAAGCTTTAGCGTCATCACATATAGCACACTTAGGCTGTATGAGGTTATATCAGATTATGTACATTTCTGAAGTTTTAAGCAGGGGAACTTCCAGAATGAACTTCCAACATGGCTGAAGCGATATCAAAGCTACACTGTCAGAAATTTCAGTTTGTGTGATTATATGTTGTACTTTTTCTCCAGCTGTAGTGTATGGAAAGGCCTGCTCAGCTAAAAAAGACAGGATTATTGCTTCCTGACATACAACTGAATTTATTTGGTAGACTTCATAATGGTCATACACTACTGAAATTCAAAGATGTTTTTGAAGAAGTGTCTTATGCTCACCAGAGCTGCATTTATGTGATCAAAAGTACAGTAAAAGCAGTAATATTCTGACTGTTTGTTTTTAAATATATTTTAAAATGTAGTTGATAACATTTTTTATTTTAGAAGCCATTACTCCAGTCTTCAGGATTCTTTGATGAATAGATGAAGTTCAAAAGAACAGCATTTATTTGAAATACAAATCTTGTGTAACATTATGTCTTTACTGTCTCTTTTGATCAATTCCATGCAACTTTGCTGTATTAATTTCTTTCAAAAAAAAAAAAAAGTTTGGGGTCAAACCTTTGAACAGTACTGTTTGCATATAAGCAACAATTTCCATATTTATCTTCTGACTTTCAGTCATGGCTAGATACTGACTGTTCATCTTGAGACAGTTCACCCGTTAAAGGGTCTTAATATTCTATGATAAATAAGTACTCTGACATTTTGCCATTCACAAACACTTATTTTAAATGTCTATTGGTGTTTGATATCCTTGACTCAAATGAAACACTTCAAAGCAGATAATCCTATATAATTATCAAGGTGGTGTGTAAATTTTCATTTGCTTCAGTCTATTTAAAAAAATACATACAAATAAAATGAATGAAGGAGTCAGTGCATTGTTAATAAATACTTGTTTTGTTATTGGATGAGCGTTTTGAATGAATGTTTTGAATGAATGATTCATGAGAAAAAAAATAGTCACTTTTGTTTTTTTTTCATGACAAGTGTCAGTGGAGCATGAGCAGTGCATGTTTTGTCGCTGCCCATGTTAATGAATGAGAGTGTATGTAATGTTTTTTTTTAAACTGATAAAACGGTTTTATATACTGATTGTTGTTTTCTCACAATTACTTCAGTGCAAAAGTCTTACAATGCTCTACTATGGCACTTCATTATGTTACATATTTATAAAAAAAAATTCAACTGGTGATATTTCTCACAAAGCAAATAATAACAAAGCTGAAGTGATTCCTCCCAAAGCTGTTTATGGCTTTTAATGTTTTAAACTAAAACTAAAAAATTCATAATCCTGGCCATATTTTTTTTTGTTTTCTGTTTCAGAATAAGATCATTCTGGACCCGCTAACATTCAGTGAGGCTCGCTTCAGGCCGTCACTTGAGGAACGTCTGGAGAGCATCATCAGTGGCGCCGCCCTCATGGCCGACTCATCCTGCACACGCGACGATCGCCGCGAACGCATCGTAGCCGAGTGCAACGCCGTGCGTCAGGCCCTGCAAGACCTGCTGAGCGAGTACATGAACAATGTAAGTCCTGAACAATATTTTACGCAATGTAAGGTAGCTAAATGATTATACTTCTGTCAGGACCACTATCGCATATAAGCAACAATTTCCATATTTATCTTCTGACTTTCAGTCATGGCTAGATACTGACTGTTCATCTTGAGACAGTTCACCCGTTAAAGGGTCTTAATATTCTATGATAAATAAGTACTCTGACATTTTGCCATTCACAAACACTTATTTTAAATGTCTATTGGTGTTTGATATCCTTGACTCAAATGAAACACTTCAAAGCAGATAATCCTATATAATTATCAAGGTGGTGTGTATGCATATACTGTATGTGTGTCCGTGTCAGTTACTTTGAAACAGGTGTCACAAAGCCATTGGCAATTGTTCTGTAATATTGATCTCTTTGACATCAATGGCGCTGTCTGGCTCTGATGCTATGCGGTAATCTATGGCACCCGGCTATAATCTAATGTATGTTTCTTAGTGCTGGTGTGTTCAAGCACCATACAGGAACAGAGGGATATTAAATACAACCTCTCATTCGATTAGCGATGCCCCTTTAGTCAAAACACTACGTCAGTAGAGATGAATATCACATCAGCACTCCAATTACAAGCTCCTGCTCTGGGAGGGAATGTGTTTGCGTGGCTAGGACGCTCATTTTATATGAGTTTTAGTCTCTCAAGATAATCATTTTATGTGTGTTTATTTTGGGCATGTTTGTAATTTGTGTCTTTGTATTAGGTGTGTGCGATAATGACAAAAAAATGATGTCTCTATATTTTCTGGAATTTTGTCAATAACGATAATTAGGCAATATTTAGTAAGACACTATAGGGCTGTTACCAATAAAAATAAATCCGTATCAACAACATTTTTATTTGCATTGCAGACGTGGGACAGTGGCATTGCAGACTGAAGTGGCATTTAGATGCATTTACACAGATTGTTTAATGCAGGACGTTGAATGCATTTAACCTGCAGTTACAAAGCAGTTACAAATGCATAAATAATTAAAATGTTGAATACTGATATTTGAAATTATTTTGGGAAAAAAAAGGAAAAATATATTTTAAATAAAAACCTAAAATTGAGTGATTCATTTAACAAATTTGTTCAAACGGCTGATTGTGTGTTACTCAGAGAGGCAAAACCGTTCTGCTGTGGCTTTGATTGAAACTATTTTCGTTTATGAAATACAGCAAAAACAAGAACTTGTGTCAAAAATGTAATGTGTCCATATTAACTTCTTGTTTATTGGACTGTTCTAATCAATTTCACATTTACAAAAATAACGCAGTGAAAGTGTGAACTCTGTGCTCGCACAGTAATCTAACTTAAATCTTGTAGTGTATGTGCACTCTCTGTGTGTGTTTTTGGTTGTTTTTTGCGATATACTCACAAATGTCAATTCGCATATCATTTAAACAACAATTACGATATTATCATAGACAATATATATCGCACACCCCTACTTTGTATGGGTTTGTTCATGGTAATACTTTTATTAGCACAAATACATTTTCATTATACACATGTTCTATATACTGACATTATGTTTTGCATCCTAGAATCTGCATATTCATAGGCTGATCCTGGTATATAAAGCTTTTTTATCATTCATTCATTAATTTTACTAACACACACACACACAAAAAAGTTGTTGTTTTAATTTCAGATACCTTGCTTTTATTGTGGTAATGTGCTATCTAATCTGATCTGATCTCCAAAAATGCACGTTTAAACCTGGCATAGAGTGCATTTGTCATGCCATTATCGTATTGTTTATGTTTTGCAACTCCTCTGTCGTCACAGCTTTCTAGTCCCACAGGCTGAATTGCTGTAGTTTCTTAGCTCACTTTAAGGTGATTCATTATTTTTGGTAGTTTCTGCTAGTGCACTATAGCTGCAGGCATGGAAGTATGTGCTAGCGATCTAAACCAAAGACCAAAGAGATGGCAAAACTTGAAACAGGGCAAATTATTATTTTGTTTTATTGTTTTGTTATCTCTATGCTATATGCCAAAACAAAACAAAACAAGAAAAGAAAAGAAAATTTTTATCCCAACAGATCAGTGATATGTTTTATTCTGGTAGAAGAGAACACAAGTTTACATGTAAACGTTATTAGCTTCTAGCTTCTGGGAATTATGGGTACAGAGAGGAAGCGAGAAATAGTGTCTGATTTCTACACTGTACACAAAAATTACCATTGGTTCAGTTTCTTCTAAAACCTTTTCAACTTCTGCCTCCGTCCTTTCACCTTTTGCTCTAATCGTTCTTCAAGCTCAAGCCTGAATGACTTGTGGAACGGCACGAGCTTGATCAATGTGCTGGTTTGCAATAAATTAAATTGAAGTGACAAGAGAATGTCCATACTTGTCCTGGCCGGTGGTGATCGCTGATTGGTGACACCCGCCCAGACTCCCAGACCACTGCTGAATCATCAGAATTGGCTGATTTAGTTATGGCAGCCCAGACAGGCCAATCTATCAATTGATCGGTTGGAGTAATGCATTGCTGACCTGGGTCAAGGGAGCTCGGGCTTGTGGCTAGAGGTTGAAGGGGTCTAGGGCTTTGTGGCTGTGGTGGTTCACCTCGCTAGCCTGGCCTGCAGTGCACTAAAGAGGATTTAGGGAGTTGGTTAGCAGAACTTAATCTTGCACTTAGCGGGACGTGGCATTCCGGCGGTCACACTGCGTTTAAAAAAGATGGATGCCTATATTCTTCGGCTCTCCAAGGGGCTACACAGAAAGACTTGATCAAGAGGCAGGGTCTCCGAACACTCCATCAGCCTAACAGCGCTGCTACCAGCCGCACGAGTGCAGAGCCTGTGCAAACCCAAAGGATTACTTAAGAAGAACTGCAGATCAGCGAATGATAGAGAAGGAAATAGGAACAATGGGATGGATAGATTAGAAGCACTTGTGAGATTTGGTGTCACCTCCTACTCCATACTGCAGTACTGGGGTTGGATGAAGATGCTATTTTGTGACTTAATATAAAAAGTTAGGTCACCAGCACTTTATGTGCATCAAATTTTATTATTGTTGAATAAGCTTTATATATATATTTATTATATATCAGCCATGAACCATAATTTGCTACTTACAAGTTTGTTGCTGGTGTTACGTTTAGAGAGTATTTGATTGGAGGAAAAAAAAATATGCAGGATAAGTCTTCAATATATTTAGTCTATACAGTCTAAGTCATTACAGTTTAAGAAAGACTGTAAATAACTCTCACTTTTAGAAGAACTCTAGCATATCAATAGCGTCAAAGCTGATAGTCCAGTATGGACTACGTGCCACAAAACTAACATGATATCAAGGCTAAAAGCTGTTAAATTTGAGTGAACATGAGAGTAGTGTTGTTTCTTAAATTAATTGTTTTGAAGTGTCTTTGAGCAAATCAATTAAGTGAGTAAATAAGTGACTCATTCATAAAGACAAGCTGAATTTGGAATACCAACTAGCAAATTACACTTACTTTTTTCTGAATTCAGTCCAATTGAATTAATTCCCGAATGAATCAGCATTTTGAACAAATAATTTAAGTGAATAACTCAATGACTTTCTTTGATTTGCCACCTACTGAATAAATAAATAAATGAATAAAGTAATGCACAGTAAAATTATATTTATTATATTATATTATATTATTTACTAAGCTGATGTTTTTCTTTTTGTAAAATTAGTTGATATCGTAGCTCAGTTTAAGTGCTATACAGTTCAGTTATACAGTTGTACAGTTCAGAATGTTCCAGAACTTTTGTTTTATTATTATGTAAATAAAAAAGGTCTATGTTATACAAAAGTTACAGAATGTTGTGACTTTCTGCCCATCTCCCTAGGATAGCTAATAACAAGCTGTCGTGACACAACACGATAATGTCATGTGACTGCTGGTGCCTCTGCACAGTGTCCTCCCAGCCGCACAAGTGCTTTGATGCCTCGATATGCCAAGTGCTAGACACTGTCTCACTGGACAAGACCAGTCATTTCAGAGAAAATAACCTACAGCATGCACAAGAAAAAAGCCTTTCTTTCGCTCTCACCATCCGTCTCACTCCGTCTGCATCAGTGCAAAGCCTGCCTCTAAAGACACAAACAAAAATACTCATGCATATCACACATTCCCCTTCAAGCTTTCAAGCAAAGTCTCCTGCAAACATCTCTTCTGATTTGCTCTCTCTACTTCTGCTAGCATGACTTTCGCTGTTCTATTAGCCTGGCTACAAGAATGTTGAGTCATTTTGGTTCTTTTCTAGCCAGTCTGAAGTTTGAGGTCTCTTTCATAGCTGTTGGCTACAACTGGTGTTTGTAGCATTTGGAGGTATATGCTGTATGTTTGGCATCTCCTGCGTCCATTACCGATGACTGGAGAGAAACACACAGCGTGATAGTCTGCAGGGAACCTGGACTCATGTGAGTTTTTGTTTTCTGCATCTGAAGAGATCAGTGGGGCTTTAGGTTTTCCAAGATTTTAACTGCGTCTGTACTTGATGGCTCCTGCTGCTTGTTTAACCTTCCCATCTCGATCTTTCCAACCTCATTAGACATCATCTCCTCCTCTTCTTTCTCTTAGTTTCTCCTTGCTGACAAGGTTTCTCCTGGCTTCTTTTGTAGCATCACACATGAAATACTCCACATGACATGATGTTTTTTTTCTTTGTCCCAAAATAAATAATTTGCAGGGATGCAATTCCCACCCCCATATTTTCATATGGATTCATAAGGATTTTCATATTTTCCATCCTGAAGTATGACTCGTGTGAGTTGCGTAAATCCGAAGAAAACAAATCTGTTGTCAACAAAAGAAAAGGCTTTAAGGTCTCCCAGCGTTTTTCCGCTAAAATAAAATAATTACCTTAATTTCGATGGCACTTTTCATTCAAGAAATTCAGCAAAAAATAAAAATAATAATAATAATTATTACAAAATAAATGTTTTAAATATCCTACTTTATAATAATTAATAAAATGTTTTAATATACATGAAACATAACACAAATTTAAATTAAATCAACGAATAATAACATAAAATAAAACCGCTATAGTTTAACTTAGAATAAAAAAGACAGCCATAAATATTAGTATTGGAGTATTACTCTTGTTCAGTATACTACTACTACTACTACTACTACTACTACTACTAATAATAATAATGTTGCATAATTGCTGCATAGTCATAATCAATAAGGGGGGAAAAAGGTTTTCCTTCGTTTAGTCCTTGACTGATCACATGCCTGAATTTGTCATCATTTACTCAGTCTCATGTCATTCTAAACTGATGTAACTTTGTTCTGCGGAAGATGTATTCAAGAATGCTTCAGCTTTTTTTGTCCATGCAATGAAAGTCGGTGGGCATTTTCAAAAATTTGGTTCCACCAAAAAAACAAAAAGTGCATAATTTGGAGTGGCATATGGCTGAATAAATAATGACAATTTTCATTTTTGGAAGAACTTTCCCTTCAAGGATGCATATGCTCTCATCTGGTTTATCATAACTCTTATATTCTTCATAACCATTCCTCAGGCAGATGAAGCTGCCATTTTCACAGGTAGCAGACAGAGAGAGACCTAATTTATGTCGCACAATCAAGCCACAAGCATTTCTCACAATTAAGCTTTCTCTCCCCTCATGTCAAGCTGACTTAATGTCAAGACTCATATTAGACTGTTACATCAGATCACTATTTCTGAAATTCTCCCAGTGAGATCCTTCTTACCAATGTCAGGTTAGAAGAAATGTCTTAGCTCGTGGCTCATCCTCTGAGTTGGTGCTCTTGTGCTAGATGTCTTTTTTGCTTATGATAAATGTCCTCACTAGACTTGACCTTTCTGAGGTCATCACAAATCAAAGGACCGCCTTAGGCATTTCAGGTTTGTTTTTGCGGCGTTCCTCACCCACTTCCTCATCGAGAGCCTCTTTCCAGCCAGATTCCACACTTACGCCCTATTAAGTGGCCTGTATGGAGCGATCCATCAGACTTTTCCCATAGCGACTTGAATACCCTCCCTTCCATCTGTCAGTCCCTAATGCCCCTGGCTTGTTTTGCTCCACCAATGAGAGACACTTACTTTGTGTATGGCCCCATTCCAAATACACAAGCATAGACTCAGAGCATAATTTACCAAATTTACTGTTTTAGTGCACAATAGTAGAGATGCCTAATATGTTGGTTAAATAATAAGTATAAACTACATTTAAAAGTTTGGAGTCGGAGAAGATTTCTGAAAGAACTCCCTTATGCTTACCATGGCTGAACTTGCAGTAGACACAATTTAAAATAACCATTTTAATTTTTTGTAGATTTTTAAAATTTTAATTTATTCTTGTGTTTGCTGAAATAAAATGTATTTCTGTAAAGCTGAATTTTCAGCAGGCATTACTACAATCTTCAGTGTCACTTGTTTCTTTAGAAATCATTCTGCCCCCATCCCCCCCCCCCCATTGTAATTTTTTTAACAATGTAAAATTTTTTACTGTCACTTTTGATCAATTTAATAATTCTTATTGAACAGTGCTGTATGTACAGTATATCGTATGTATGTGTTTATTTATCAGATTGTTCTGTATTGGTTGATATTGGATTTGAAATATTATTATTATTATTATTATTATTATTATTATTATGTCTCTAACACACTTCAAATTCATTTTTGAAATGCTAACAATTTAATCATACTGTTATACTTAATTTTTTTTGAATCTCAAATTGAAAATATGTTTATCATACTGCACATTACAATGCCTAAATTCACTTGTAGCATTTAAAACAATTGATTTTGATTTAGTTTTATTTTAATTATTTGTTTAATTCTTATTTTTCTTATTCTTAGTTTTTTATTATTATTATATATTTTAATGTATATGTTTTTAATTAAATTAATATATAGAAATGATCACCTATTAGTATCAGGCAGAAATTTAACATAGATACTTTCTTACTCAAAAGTGCCATAACTGCGGGGACAAAATTAACTTTTGACTTTTGTAGATCCTCTGCACCTTCACAAAGGCCTCTGAAACCAGTAATGAGAAAAGTAAGAGGACACACAGTTGCAAACTCTCAAGGAGGGACCTTTTATCTCCCAATTTCCTTTACAAGGACTCTTGCCTGCATGCTGGCCTTGGCCTTGCTCTGGTAATGCAGGGAGAGAAGGACGCAAACGAGAGGTGCATTTCTTTTACATTCTTTTCTCCCTCACGTTTTTCCCAAGCTCTGGCTCTATCTGTGTTAAACTAGACTTGCACTGCCAGTGACTCCTGTCCCTCTCTCCCCCACTCCCCAAAAGAGAGGTTTGCAGGTTAGAAAACAAAATTGGTCTCCATATATAGTCAAAGGGCGTAAGCTAACACCACTATGCAAGATAATTCAGGCAGGGTATGGACTTTATAATTCCCCAACATTTTCATTAATTTGCTCCTCATGTTTGCTGCCTGCAGTAATCAGGGGAATGAAATAGGGCTCAGAATGATGATAAATCACTCGGTGGCCATGTTTTCTGTGGTGCTGCTTCATTACTGAATGGTGATGAGAGTGAAAATAGTCTTCACATTGCTTTGTGAGTCAGGGGAGGGAGGATTATGTGTATGTGTGTGGGAGATGTGTCATTTTCTACCCTCTTACCAGCTGTCATTTTCTTCTTTTTTTTCTTCTTTCTGTGTTTTGAGCAAACTCATGTCTACTTAAAATTTCTGAGTTTTGCTCTGTCTGTGTGCATTGAAAATATTTTGTGTGGGCATGTTAGTATGTGGAGGTCTTCTTATTCTGTCTTTTGTTCAACCTTTTTCTTTCTGTTATATTTGTTTTCTCCAGGCTGAACGAGCATCTCACTCATTTCATTTTGGGTTTGTTTGTTTTGGTTTGAGCCTGCCCATGCGTTTTTGTGTCTGGTTGTATATCAGTCTTGGGGTTAGCAGGGTTTAAAGGCCTGACTGTGAATCCGAACTGGGCAAAATCAATCTTGCTATGGTGCCTTTCTTTGTGTATTTTTTCCTCTGAATGACTCACTGGTCATTCAGCTGTTTTCTTGTTGCCAGTATCAATTTGCTGAGAATGTGATATGTATACCTGTATCCCTGTATGTAAAGGATTGAAGATGCTCATTTCCTGCAAAACCATGTTGAAATTAGCTGTGTTGTTGGAAATAGCTATTGAATCACCTCATCTAAAAACACAGTCACTTTTGGAGTTGGAGTTTGTGTTCTTGAGATGTGGAAGAATGAGTTGTTTTATTTTATTCAGTCAGTTTTGTTTTAAATGGATAGTTCACTCAAAAACTCATTAATTTCTGACCTCCTGTGTGTCATTGTTTTTTGTTTTCCCTATGAAACACAAAGTTGAACTTTCGATCAATATTGACTCTTTTCTATTCAAAGACTGCTCAGAGTGACCTTGGCTTTTTAAAGCTTCAAAAAGGACAAGAAAACCACAAAAGCCTAAAAAAAGTTATCTTTATCACTCTTGCACTTTATTCCAAGCATGAATAAACTTCCAGTAAGCTGCTAATTATTTTCACGCTCATGTCATTCCAAACCCGTAAGACCTTCACTCATCTTTGGAACACAAATGAAGATATTTTTGATGAAATCCGAGAGCTCTCTGACCCTCCCATAGACAGCAAGGGTACTACCACGGTCAAGGCACAGAAACATTGTAAGAACATTGTTAAAATAGTCCATGTGACATCAGTGGTTTAACCATAATTTTACGAAGCTACGATAATGATTTTTGTACGCAAAGAAAACAAAAATAACAGTTTTATTGAACAATTCGTCACCCTGGCATCATATCATGACGTATGCCTGTGCTTTGATCTGAACGTAAACAACGTATGCTGTTCTGTGTCAGCAGTACCACGCGGAAACGTTGTTTTCATTCAGATCAAAGCGTAAACAACGTATCTATGCTGTGCTGCTGACACAGAACAGCATACATTGTTTACGTTCAGATCAAAGCATGCGCATACCTCGTTATACTCTCCAAAATGGCTCCAGGGTGATGCGTAGGAGACAAATTGTTGAATGAAGTCGCTATTTTTGTTTTCTTTATGCACAAAAGTATTCTCGTAGCTTCGTAAAATTACGGTTGAACCACTGCTGTCACGTGGATTATTTTAATGATGTCCTTGCTATGTTTCTGGACCTTGATTGTGGTAGTATCCTTGCTGTCTATGGGAGGGACAGGGAGCTCTCAGAATTTATCAAAAATATCTTAATTTTTGTTCCGAAGATGAACGAAGGTCTTATGGGTTTGGAACAACATGAGGGTGAGTACTTAATGACAGAATTTTCATTTTTTTGGTGAACTATCCCTTTAAGTCTTAATACCATTCTAAATGGGGGTTTATTCTGTGTTCTTTCTATTGTATTTTTATCTCATATATTTTTACTTACCCTTTTCAGAATGTGACTTTTGTCAGGTCGGTCGATATGCCTGAGTGTCATTTGAACAGTTAGTCCTGTTCAGTGTGATGACGCATGACAGGTCAACATGTCTGGTTCACTCTTAGTCATGCACATTCCTGTCTTTAAATAATCACTTGTGTGAAAAGCATCAGCCTCTCTCGAAAAGTCTCAGCGTCCATCCGGTGAATTAGCTTTCTGCTCCGGCTTGACGTCAACATTCCCTCGGCATCCTTATTGCGTGCTTCTTTTAATAAAGTCAGGAAACTGCTGTCTGCCAACAGTCATGCTCGCTTTCAATTAAGGACGCTTCAGAGGCATCGGGCCGTGAATCAGAACACCCGCCACTTGAGCAGGTCCCGAGACGCTGACGTCAATGTATGCGAATGCGCGTCCGTGCCGCAAGGCCACGCCATTCTCCACCGAGGTGATGCAGCCAACTGGGATTTAATTGGGTTTTTAGGCTATTTCATATAAAGGGGAAGAGATGGAATTAACTAGAGACAAATTAATGTAATAAGAGCTCTCAGAGCTGCATGCCCATCGCATTAGCTTCAATGGAACTTCCCCATCCTCCCCACCGAGATTCAACTTGACCACGCCCCCCACCCTTAAGGGTGGAGAAGTGCATGCTGGGCTGTAGGGGTAAACCATGTGGAACCGTTCAATCAGAGTGAAAGAGCAGGAGGAATGTGGCGAGAGAACATTGGAGATTAAAGGAGATGTTTAGAAGAAGGCTGACTTATGGACCTGCCTTTAGACAAGAATCAATTCGAATCAATGGCCTTTAGACAAGAATCAATAATTGGGGTTTATTGCTACTGTTATTATTCTCGTTGTTGTCAGCTGTTTTTTTTTTGCCCCTTAGTAGGTTAGTAATGATAATGCACACATAAACTGAGTTGACATGTCATTTGACTTAATTGCAGTCACTTATATGCTTTTACTCGCCTATGTGTGCTTTTGTATTGTCAAATCAAAAGCATTTGTCTTTATTTCACTTTGAATCAGCTTCTTTAAACTTATACAACAGACATTTTGATTTAAAAGAGCCCCTTTTTATGTTGTATTAGGTTAAACATGTTATATATGATTTTTGCATGTATATAGAATCAGCTAAAAATTTTTTTTTTTATTTGATTGTTTATTTAATTTTTTATTAATGGCATACCACTTTTATTTATTTATTTATTTACTTTTTCTTCTATGTTATTTATGTTCTAGGTATGAAACAAAACTAGACATAACAAAACACAATCTAATATAAAATTACAAAAAAAGCCTTACATATTATATTGTTGTTTCAACAAAACAACAATGTAATATGTTAGTTTTTTTTGTAAATGTTATATTAGATTGTGTTTTGTTATGTCTAGTTTTGTTTCAACAAAAGAAACAAATAACAGAAATACTACTACTACTACTACTACTACTAATAATAATAATAATTAGATTAGAGCCAAAATAATGGACATGTTTTTGTTTTCTTCTGTGTTGTTTAGTTTTATTGAAACCAATCAACTAAATAATATATGTTTGGAATTTATACTACTACTACAACTACTACTACTACTACTAAATAATAATAATAATAATAATAATAATAATAATAATAATAATTAGTAGTAGTAGTAGTAGTAGGAGTAGTATACATTCCAAATATATATTATTTAGTTGTTTAGTTTCAATAAAACTAAACAAACAACACAAGAAAACAAAAATGTCCATAATAATAATAATAATTATTATTATTATTATGGACATTTTTGTTTTCTTGTGTTGTTTGTTTAGTTTTATTGAAACTAAACAACTAAATAATATATATTTGGAATGTATACTACTACTACTACTACTACTACTACTACTAATTATTATTATTATTATTATTATTATTATATAAAAATATAAAAGTTTGGAATTTAGTAGTTTGCGTGGATGACACCCCAATTTCCATCTCATCAAATTTTTCAGCCAGTCAAACCATAATCAAACTAAATGCACTTATAAAATAAAAGCTTCTGTATTTCTCAAACTACCTTAGTTTTAATGAAAGCTCTTTGTGAGTTTGTTATTTTTTACCCATAGTATTGATTTTTATTTTTTTTAGGATAGAAGTGAGTCATTGTACTGTTGACAATTTTAATTATATTAAAGGGGTCATATGATGCGATTTAAATTTTTCCTTTCTCTTTGAAGTGTTACAAGCTCTTGGAGCATAAAGATGATCTGTAAAGTTGCAAAGACTAAAGTCTCAAATCCAAAGAGATATTCTTTATAAAAGTTAAGAGTCAACCATGCCTACCTAAAACGGCTCGTTCTAACACACCCCCACATGTCTACGTCACGATGTGGGAAGATTTGCATAACGCCGCCCAAATGTTTACGCAAAGAAAGAAGGCATAACTTTTATTCTCGCTGTAGTATTGTTGCTGCCACCATGTTGTAAAGACGCTGTGTGACGCTACCAAAAGAGGACACGACTAGAAATCAGTGGTTAAGTTGTATTTACAACACTGTTCCAGAACAGTTCAACCCAAATATTCAGATGTGTGCAGCACATTTTATGGAGGACTGTTTTCTGATCCCCAGAGAATATGACTACAATGCCGGCTGTTCTGACTCACAGACTGTAAGTACGTTTTCATATTTAAAGGATTTGCCACTGACGATTCAAATGCGAGTTTTGAGCAATGTAGAGTAGCGCTTGTTGTTTGTCATTTATCTGATCACAAATGCAGACATGATTTTACGTTTACGAGGCGCAATGCAACTCGTAGCAGAGTCCAGCCCGGGGTCGTCACATGTGGTTGCCGCAAACCCTCTGGCCACTCCTTCGTCGAATCCGCCGGCTGTTCCTCACTCTAGCATGCCGGCCGCCGCTCACTCAAGCCCGCCGTGTGTGATGCTGTGTGTTTCGTTGTGAAAGCGAAACTACTTTGTTTGACCTACCAAAAGAGGACACGACTAGAAATCAGTGGTTAAGTTGTATTTACAGCACTGTTCCAGAACAGTTCAACCCAAATATTCAGATGTGTGCAGCACATTTTATGGAGGACTGTTTTCTGATCCCCAGAGAATATGACTACAATGCCGGCTGTTCTGACTCACAGACTGTAAGTACGTTTTCATATTTAAAGGATTTGCCACTGACGATTCAAATGCGAGTTTTGAGCAATGTAGAGTAGCGCTTGTTGTTTGTCATTTATCTGATCACAAATGCAGACATGATTTTACGTTTACGAGGCGCAATGCAACTCGTAAAAAGACAGTATAAGTCATTATAATCTGTAATTATGTCCCCACTGGATGCAACAAATGCCTCGTTTATAATGGGTTTTAATGTTTTTGTCTCGTCGTTCCGGCCGGACAGGGCATCACAGGATGGCAGGGGCGTAACATTTCCATCACACAATTGAGGTATTCGGCCAATCACAACACACTGGATAGCTGGCCAATCAGAGGACACCTCACTTTTCAGACCGATGAGCTTTGTGTTTTCAGAAAGGCGGGGCATAGAGGAGAAACAATAATGTACAGTATGTGGAAAATAATGTGTTTTTTAAACACAAACTTAAACCGCATAAACACATTTCATTACACCAAATACACAAAATAATGTTCTTTTTAGC
>NW_015505196.1:5301130-5305852 GCF_001515645.1 Sinocyclocheilus grahami | reverse complement strand
CACTGTTCCAGAACAGTTCAACCCAAATATTCAGATGTGTGCAGCACATTTTATGGAGGACTGTTTTCTGATCCCCAGAGAATATGACTACAATGCCGGCTGTTCTGACTCACAGACTGTAAGTACGTTTTCATATTTAAAGGATTTGCCACTGACGATTCAAATGCGAGTTTTGAGCAATGTAGAGTAGCGCTTGTTGTTTGTCATTTATCTGATCACAAATGCAGACATGATTTTACGTTTACGAGGCGCAATGCAACTCGTAAAAAGACAGTATAAGTCATTATAATCTGTAATTATGTCCCCACTGGATGCAACAAATGCCTCGTTTATAATGGGTTTTAATGTTTTTGTCTCGTCGTTCCGGCCGGACAGGGCATCACAGTATGGCAGGGGCGTAACATTTCCATCACACACTTGAGGTATTCGGCCAATCACAACACACTGGATAGCTGGCCAATCAGAGGACACCTCACTTTTCAGACCGATGAGCTTTGTGTTTTCAGAAAGGCGGGGCATAGAGGAGAAACAATAATGTACAGTATGTGGAAAATAATGTGTTTTTTAAACACAAACTTAAACCGCATAAACACATTTCATTACACCAAATACACAAAATAATGTTCTTTTTAGCTACATCATATGACCCCTTTAAAGAGACTGCTAAGTGAAATTAGTATAATATGAGTTAAAATAAACATATTTCTTGTTCAGCGATGATGAAACTTACTGACAGAGCCGAAAGGTTGGGAAACACTGGTCTACATTACAGAGCGCTTTCAGTTAGAAACACTATGGGAACGCCTCCAGCGTGACCACTCTCTGAATCACATGTGTAATCAGTCCAACGGATGGGCAAGATGTCACGGGCGGGGTGACGTAGCGACCAGGAAGCATAAAAGCATGTGCGGTGAAACCGGCATCAGCTTTCTGTCATTCAGCAAGCGCTCTGTGTGTGTCAGTCTTATTTGGTGTTGTCTGTCCATTATCACTCTTTATTTTACCAATACGAGTGTAGACAAACATACGGCGAGAGCGGGCAGCATCTCAGGCTATGTGTTCTTCCCTGCCCGCGCTACATTTCGGGTGGGGATACAAACTGTTTGTGTGTTGTCTGCTTGGGAGCAAAACACGCAGAGTCAGCTCTCGAGGGAGTGCCCGCATTGTGAGCGTTTGTCACTGCGTAAGCTTGCTCTCCGAGGGCTCTCTTTGAGGAGGGAGTCTTCACCAGCGTTTCTCGCAGCACCGGCCCTGCTTTGCTGTGCTCGTGGGGTTCGCATATGGATTCGGTGGAGGGAATGTAGACGGGCGAGTCCCTATCTTCTTCCTCACCTACCAGATCCAGCGCCCGCTCTCGGGGTTCGGAATCCTGCGCTGCGGTTCTTTCCCCCCAGTGAGAGGGCTCGACGCTCCGCCTGTCTTCCTCCGAGGATGAGCTCGCCAGTTGCACAAGCATCAGTTACACAAGCATATTATGCCTAATATTATAATGAGCAGCTTTACTGTGGACACAAGCATTATGTCTATACTATTATGAGCAGCAGTTACTGGGGAGCGGTTCGGTCCCGCTATTGCTGAGGCACGGCGGCGATTCAGATCGCAGGGATCGCAAGTGGATCTAGCGGATGGGTTGGAGACGGCTCACCCTTTCTCTGCCTGCACTCCCTAGATCCAGCGCTCGCTCTCAAGGCTCAGAATCCCGCGGTGCGGTTTCTTCCCCCTCTGAGTGAGAGTTCGCTGCTGCGGCTATTTTCTTCTTGTTTGTGTGACAAAGTGGCTTGCACGCTGCCGAGGCAGTACTTGTATTACATCATTTTCAGTTTTTGATTTGAATCTTACCACCCCAGACTTTTTGTTTTCTCGTTTGGTTGTTTGGCTGCATTTAATTCTGAGGAATTAAATGAGGTATTTATCTGACTATGAGAAGTTAGATATATCATTTTCGATTTTTGAAATTAATCTTATCACACCAGACCATGTTTACTCGTCTGGTTGTTTGATTGCATTTGATTCCGAGGAATAAAATTAAGTATTTGTCTGACTATGAGAAAAAGAAAAGAGTTAGATATGCAGGGGCTCTTGGGATAAAAATGTCTTGAGTAAGAGCACGTGTTTACCTCTCTTCCTCTGAGGAGGTTGAGGCGGTCAGCAGCGGCTGCTGGGCGGGAGTAGTCCCAACATACCGTGTTCCAGCTCCTCATTCTGGGGGATCACTTCTCGTACTCCGCAGAGTCTAGAGTCACAGTGGCGCTCCCAGGCCATAAGGCTTCTAGCCGAAGGCGGTTCTGCGGACCGTCATTCTAGCTGGATAGTCTCCGTCTAAATTCTCCTGACGCCTAAGGCCTATAGGACTTCTGAGGGCCAGCTCCCTCTGGGGAAGAGCGGTGTACACCGCATTACACAGTGCCCGTCTCTCCTCAGTGCCCTCAGGTGATCGGTCTGCCAACCCTGCCGGTGTTCCAGAGTGTAGTGGTTTCCGGCGAGCGCTTCTCTCAATTACCGCCTGGAAACGTAGTGGTGCTAAGAGGCTTGCGACCTCCACGGAGGTCTCTAGAGCAGCTAGTACGACCGTCCCCTGCCGGTTCGCCACTTCAGGGCACCGAGCTAGCTGCTCTAAGTGCACCAGAGGCCAGTCTGGTGAGACTGGTTCCCTTAGTATGTCACCTGGCGGTGTGGGAGCCCCTGCCAAGCGTGCCTCCTGGGGTCCTGCCCTGAGCAGGCTCTGGTTATATCAGTCGAGTGTTCCTAGCAGATGACGCGGGTCTGAGGACCGTCATTTTTAGAGAAAATTTCAGCTATGAGGGTCCTGATGCTATGGCTCAGGACCTCGGATGGCAGGCCCCTATGGGGAAGAGCGGTGCACACCGCATCACACGGTGCCTGTCTCTCCTCAGTGCCCTCAGGAGATCAGTCTGCCAACCCCGGTGTTCCAGGGCGCAGCGGTCTCTGACGAGCGTTTCTCTCAGTTACCGCCTGGAAACGTAGTGGTGCTAAGAGGCTCGCAACCTCCACGGAGGTCTCTAGAGCAGCTAGTAGGGCCGTCCCCCGCCAATTCGCCGCTTCAGGGCACCGAGCTTGCCACTCTGCTTACACCAGAGGTCGGTCTCGAGAGACTGATTCCCTTAGTAGACTAACGTGTCTCGTGTGTCCTGCACTCTGTAGAGTGAGGCTATAGAATCCAGTTCTTCTCTGCCTCAGGTTAAACGGGGTCATCCCCACTATGGTGGGTCCCGAGCAGGCTCTGGTCATGGAACAGAAGTAATTCATTACATTTATATAGTGCTTTTCTAGGCACTCAAAGCGCTTTACATTGTCAGGGGGTATCTCCTCATCCACCACCAGTGTGCAGCATCCACCTGGATGATGCGACGGCAGCCTATTGGTGGAGAGGAGACAGAGTGATCAGAGCCAATCAGCAGATATGGGGATTGTTAGGAGGCCATGATGATCAGAGACCAATGAGCAAATTTGGCCAGGATGCCGAGGTCACACCTCTACTCTTTTCGAAAGACATCCTGGGATTTTTAATGACCACAGAGAGTCAGGACCTCAGTTTAACGTCTCATCCGAAGGACGGTGCTTGTTGACAGTATAGTGTCCCCGTCACTACACTGGGGCGTTAGGATCCACCCAGACCTCAGGGTGAGCACCCCCTGCTGGCCTCACTAACACCTCTTCCAGCAGCAACCTAGTTTTCCCAGGAGGTCTCCCATCCAGGTACTGACCAGGCTCAGCCCTGCTTAGCTTCAGTCGGCAACCAGTCTTGGGCTACAGGGTGATATGGCTACCGGCAATACAAACAAGTAGTTACTCTTTTGAGGAAGGAGGCCATCGAGGTGGTCCCTCCTCATGTAGCAGAGTCCAGGTTCTACAGTCGGTACTTCACCATTCTGAGGAAGGATGGAGGGTGGCGTCCTATTTTAGATCTGCGTCATTTGAACCGCTCAGTCAAGAGACTGAAGTTCAGCACGCTCGCACTCAAACAAGTCGGGTCTCAGATCAAGTCCAAGGACTGGTTTGGCACGATCGATCTAAAAGATGCAAATGTCGCCATCCTTCCTCATCACAGGAAGTTCCTGAGGTTTGCTTTTGGGGGCAAAAGCTTACCAACACAGAGTTCTTCCTTTGGCCTTGTACTCTCGCCCTACACATTCACGACTCAACCACATCGACGATTGGTTGATATTAGCTCAATCAGAGTGGATGGCAGTTCGACATCGAGATGTCGTTCTCGCTCACACAAAAGAGCTGGGGTTAAGACTTAACGCCAAGAAAAGTGTGCTTTCTCCAGTACAGAGAACCACTTATCTGGGCGTGGTGTGGGATTCGACCACGATGTCGGCACGTATGTCTCCAGCTCGGATCGAGTCGATCCTCATCGCGAGAGTGAGAGAAGGCCGGTCACTCACTGTCAAGCAGTTCCAGACTGCTGGGTCTGATGGCAGCCGCGTCCAACGTGGTTACTTTTGGCCTGCTGTACATGGGACCCCTACAGTGGTGGCTTAAGACCAAGGGGTTCTCCTCGAGGGGAAACCCGCTTTGCATGCTCAAGGTCACGCGGCAGTGCCTACGTGCCTTAGACATGTGAAGGAAACCTTGGTTCTTATCTCAGGGCCTGGTGTTGGGAGCTCCTAGTCGCCACATATGCTAGCGACAGATGCATCTTTCACTGGTTGGGAGCGGTCATGAGTGGCCGCTCGGCCCGCGGCCTGTGGAGCGGCC
>NW_015505196.1:5289370-5295336 GCF_001515645.1 Sinocyclocheilus grahami | reverse complement strand
CGCCACTTCAGGGCACCGAGCTAGCTGCTCTAAGTGCACCAGAGGCCAGTCTGGTGAGACTGGTTCCCTTAGTATGTCACCTGGCGGTGTGGGAGCCCCTGCCAAGCGTGCCTCCTGGGGTCCTGCCCTGAGCAGGCTCTGGTTATATCAGTCGAGTGTTCCTAGCAGATGACGCGGGTCTGAGGACCGTCATTTTTAGAGAAAATTTCAGCTATGAGGGTCCTGATGCTATGGCTCAGGACCTCGGATGGCAGGCCCCTATGGGGAAGAGCGGTGCACACCGCATCACACGGTGCCTGTCTCTCCTCAGTGCCCTCAGGAGATCAGTCTGCCAACCCCGGTGTTCCAGGGCGCAGCGGTCTCTGACGAGCGTTTCTCTCAGTTACCGCCTGGAAACGTAGTGGTGCTAAGAGGCTCGCAACCTCCACGGAGGTCTCTAGAGCAGCTAGTAGGGCCGTCCCCCGCCAATTCGCCGCTTCAGGGCACCGAGCTTGCCACTCTGCTTACACCAGAGGTCGGTCTCGAGAGACTGATTCCCTTAGTAGACTAACGTGTCTCGTGTGTCCTGCACTCTGTAGAGTGAGGCTATAGAATCCAGTTCTTCTCTGCCTCAGGTTAAACGGGGTCATCCCCACTATGGTGGGTCCCGAGCAGGCTCTGGTCATGGAACAGAAGTAATTCATTACATTTATATAGTGCTTTTCTAGGCACTCAAAGCGCTTTACATTGTCAGGGGGTATCTCCTCATCCACCACCAGTGTGCAGCATCCACCTGGATGATGCGACGGCAGCCTATTGGTGGAGAGGAGACAGAGTGATCAGAGCCAATCAGCAGATATGGGGATTGTTAGGAGGCCATGATGATCAGAGACCAATGAGCAAATTTGGCCAGGATGCCGAGGTCACACCTCTACTCTTTTCGAAAGACATCCTGGGATTTTTAATGACCACAGAGAGTCAGGACCTCAGTTTAACGTCTCATCCGAAGGACGGTGCTTGTTGACAGTATAGTGTCCCCGTCACTACACTGGGGCGTTAGGATCCACCCAGACCTCAGGGTGAGCACCCCCTGCTGGCCTCACTAACACCTCTTCCAGCAGCATCCTAGTTTTCCCAGGAGGTCTCCCATCCAGGTACTGACCAGGCTCAGCCCTGCTTAGCTTCAGTCGGCAACCAGTCTTGGGCTACAGGGTGATATGGCTACCGGCAATACAAACAAGTAGTTACTCTTTTGAGGAAGGAGGCCATCGAGGTGGTCCCTCCTCATGTAGCAGAGTCCAGGTTCTACAGTCGGTACTTCACCATTCTGAGGAAGGATGGAGGGTGGCGTCCTATTTTAGATCTGCGTCATTTGAACCGCTCAGTCAAGAGACTGAAGTTCAGCACGCTCGCACTCAAACAAGTCGGGTCTCAGATCAAGTCCAAGGACTGGTTTGGCACGATCGATCTAAAAGATGCAAATGTCGCCATCCTTCCTCATCACAGGAAGTTCCTGAGGTTTGCTTTTGGGGGCAAAAGCTTACCAACACAGAGTTCTTCCTTTGGCCTTGTACTCTCGCCCTACACATTCACGACTCAACCACATCGACGATTGGTTGATATTAGCTCAATCAGAGTGGATGGCAGTTCGACATCGAGATGTCGTTCTCGCTCACACAAAAGAGCTGGGGTTAAGACTTAACGCCAAGAAAAGTGTGCTTTCTCCAGTACAGAGAACCACTTATCTGGGCGTGGTGTGGGATTCGACCACGATGTCGGCACGTATGTCTCCAGCTCGGATCGAGTCGATCCTCATCGCGAGAGTGAGAGAAGGCCGGTCACTCACTGTCAAGCAGTTCCAGACTGCTGGGTCTGATGGCAGCCGCGTCCAACGTGGTTACTTTTGGCCTGCTGTACATGGGACCCCTACAGTGGTGGCTTAAGACCAAGGGGTTCTCCTCGAGGGGAAACCCGCTTTGCATGCTCAAGGTCACGCGGCAGTGCCTACGTGCCTTAGACATGTGAAGGAAACCTTGGTTCTTATCTCAGGGCCTGGTGTTGGGAGCTCCTAGTCGCCACATATGCTAGCGACAGATGCATCTTTCACTGGTTGGGAGCGGTCATGAGTGGCCGCTCGGCCCGCGGCCTGTGGAGCGGCCGCCATCTCAATTGGATAAGTTGACTGGAGATGCTGGCCGTGTTTCTAGCTTTGAAACACTTCCTCCCAGGCCTAAGAGATCGCTATGTGCTGGTGCGCACCAACAGCACAGCAGTGATCTTTTATATATGTGGGGGCAGACATCCTGTCGAGGCAGGGGCTGAGGCCCGGGGAATAGATGCCTCACCCCGAGGGGTGAAGCAGACTTGGAGAGTCTTTGGCCAGGCTCAGGTGGACTTGTTTGCAACTCAGATGATTTTGCACGGTCTCTCTCTCTGACTCATCCAGCTCCACTGGGGCTGGATGCCATGGTACAGACGTGGCCGAGGCTTCGTCTGTACACCTTTCCCCCAATTGTTCTGCTCCCGGGAGTTCTGGAGAGAGTGCACTGGAACGAGGTCAGTCGACTGCAAGACAGTGGCCCCGTTCTGGCCAGGCCAAGAATGGTTCTCAGACCTGATTTCTCTCCTCAACGGCGCTCCATGGGAGATTCCCGTCAGGAGAGATCTCCTCTCACAGGCGGAGGGCGCGCCCCCACCCGTAGCTGTGGAAGCTGTGGGTGTGGCCTCTGAGGAGGCACAACTCATAGCTTCTGGTCTCTCAACCGAGGTTTTTGAGACCATCCTCCATCCAGAGCTCCCTCTATGAGGAAACTGTTCTTCTTGGTGCAGAGACTGCCAGCTCGACCCAGCTAACTGCCCGTTTGGTACAGTTCTGGAGGTCCTGCATGCCTGTTTATCTGCAGGGTTGACCCACTCCACCCTAGAGGTCTTCGTGGCGGCCATTGCGGCCTACCACGCCCCTCTCGGTGGCCATTCAGTGGGAAGACACCCTCTTCTTACACGTTTCCTCCGCGGTGCGCTGAGGCCTCTGGCCAGAGAAGCTTATGCTAAGTGGTGGATTAGGATGCTATTCCATAGCCTTGAGCCTCTGATCCCCTCTCCTTCGGGGGTCAAGGCTCACTCCTCCAGAAGTTGGCCTTCGGGACAGCGGGCCCCGCCTACTTTAGCCATACCTGGCTCCCTTTTCTCTTGCCTCAGTTGTGCTCTTCCACACTAGGCAGGGATTTGCAAGTCTAGCGACATGGGCATTCTCGTTCCCGTAGCGTTTTGACGCAGTTCGAGTTCCTGAAGGGGAACGTCTCCAGGTTACGCATGTAACCATGGTTCCTTGAAGGGAACGAGATGCTTCGTCTCAGGGCCATACTTCCGGCATCCCTGCCAGCGCTTGTTACATGCATAACCTGGAGACGATTTCCTTTAATTGATCTTGAATATTTAGTACACATTTACCATAATTCAATATCTACAAGATATGCTTAATGGCATACAAGATGAAGCTTAATGAATCTATCGAGCATGTACTCAGCAATGATGTCTGCCATTGTTGGGTCTGTTCTCATTCCCCCAAGCATAGCTGCGTCGCACGTGAGAATCCAGCCTTTGTTAACGTTCCTCTGCAGGTCTTTATCCTGTCAGCAGCACCAAATGTGTAGTGTTAATCCCTTTTCTGTTTGGAGCTCAGAGCTCCATAAATATTTTCTGTCAACATGCAGACATTTATAAGTCATATCGCCCCAATGTTTCAACGTGGTTGCATGTACACCCATTCAACGGGTGAAAATGAATGTCCGTCTCGCCCCAGTTTATTGTCCCCCCCTGTTTACTACATGAAAACATTAAATATGAATGCAGGTCTGAAGACCAAGGCGCTGCGGTCATGTATGATGCATGAGATTATTCACCCTTGTTCTGCGTTTTTCACTGTCTTTTATATTTCACAGTACAGACAGATGTGACAGTGAAAGGACTCAGCTGTCTTTTTTTTTCTTCTGTGGACTGTGTGTGTTTGTGTCTTCGTGACTGAATGAGTTTGCTTAACAAAGCCACATGCTTGTTGATTCGATAAACAAAGAATTCGATTTGCTATATAGGACATTTACAATGACAAATCAGCACAAAGTCTCAAACTAAATCCTGCTTTAGTTTATATGACCTTAGACATTGTCGACTTAGTTAAGCCATGTACTTGGGATTTTGTCAAAATCATTTTATTATTTGGACAAAAGTATTCAATAAGCATTCGTTTAAAAAAAAATTACTTAAATGCTTTAATGCTTGATATCTTCAAACCCACTTTGTAGTCAGTTACGTAAAGTATGTTTTTTTTTTTCTTCTTGGAAACTGAAGTCTGTCTGGAATTTGAATGATGACTTATGGTTAACATGACCTCCATTAAGCACCCACAATCCCAACAAATATCAAGAACTGAAGTCCATTCTTCACTTGTGCAATTAAACCAATATAATACAAATAACTTGAAAACATTTGAAGATTAAGTGAGTAATTTTAAAAATGACAAACTTGCTGAAAAAAAAAATAATAAATTTTCTGCGTCCTCTTAATCACCAACCTTTTTTGTATACATAGTGGGTATTTTTTATTTATTTTGCTGTGTATATATATATATATATATATATATATATATATATATAATACAAATAACTTGAAAACATTTGAAGATTAAGTGAGTAATTTTAAAAATGACAAACTTGCTGAAAAAAATAATAATAAATTATCTGCGTCATCTTCATGTCAGACCTTTTTTGTATACATAGTGGGTATTTTTTATTTATTTTGCTGTGTATATATATATATATATATATATATATATATACACATATATATATATATACACACACACACCAACACTGCTGTTCAAAAGTTTGGGATCAGTAAGATTTTTTAATGTTTTTTTTTAATGGAGTCTCTTATGCTTATCAAAGCTGTATTTATTTGATCATAAAAACAGAAAAAAACTGTAATATTGTAAAATAATATTGTGATTTCTAATATTTTAATATACTTTCAAATATAATTTATTTCTGTGACGCAGCACTGAATTTTTATCAGCCATTACTCCAGTCCTTAGTGTCACATAATCCTTCAGAAATCATTCTAATATGCTGATTTATTGACAGTGTTGAAACCGTTGTGCTGCTTAATATTTTTTTGGACCCTTTGATACTTTTTCTTTTGATTCTATGATGAATAATAATAATAATAAAAATAATTCATTTGTTGTCATTGTTATTTTGCATTTTAGGTCACCTCTCCACTCACTGACTAGAAATCAAGCCGATAGAGGACATAGACTGGCTAGATTATGGTCATGGTGGCTGTAAATCTGATTAGTATTGTTTCTAACAACAGTGCCACAAATGGCATTAATTGTTCTTATCGGACCAATAAGACCCTCCTTTCCTCCTTAACCCACAGATCAGAGTGACTGCTCACCAATTTATCTGATACGAGCTGTTGCTATTAGTCTGTCTGGGTTTTACGGCCCTATCCTGTAAACACGAGGGTAACGGGGGCCACTGAGTCCAATTTATAGAAGCTCGACAGGCTATTTACACAAGCCAGACAGAAAAATGGTTCTGATAGTAGATATTTTGATCAGAAGAGTTGATCTCCTGTGTGGTGGTATATAGTTGAATGCATTTTAACCTTGACAAATTCGAAACGGCTTTGCTGATGGATAATATTAAAACAAAACTAGGAGAGGAGGTCACTAGAGCATTTGGTGTGGAACCAGAGTCCATTTATCATCAGAGTTTGCTTGGTGTGAAACTGTAATTGAACTCTGGTTTGGACTAATATATATATATATATATCATTTGGTGTAGTCCATTTATCATCAGAGTTTGCTTGGTGTGAAACTGTAATTGAACTCTGGTTTGGACTAATATATATATATATATATATAGTGAAATACAAACAAACACAACTTGAAGTCTTGATACCGATTTTCCTTTGTGAATTGATCT